>NW_011483017.1:57364-73443 GCF_000754665.1 Bison bison bison
CTCCGCCCCGCCCCCCGCCCCCGTGGCTCCACCTCTGAAGGCTGAAGCCTTAAGAGTCCTTCTACACTCAGAAGGGAGGAGGGTCCTGAGACCGGAGGCAGCCAGCCCGGCCCCTGCCTGAGTCCCTGGACCTGTCAGCCGTGTTTCTCAGCTGCGTCCTTCAGGTCCACACCCCTCTCTCCTCTCCCCGTCCTAGTTCTGGGCCCCGGTTCCCTTCTGCACACCTGATGCGACCCTTCCCCCCACTGGACCCCTCCCTGGTCTCCACGATCCTGCAGTGAAGGCTTGAACCAGGGCCGGCCGGCCACAGCCCTGGGTGCACAAAGCCAGTGCCTACGGATGGAGCCCCGGACGTCAGATCGGAAGGGCCTGCCATCTTGGAGCTCAGAAACGGAGTGAGGCTGAGAGAGCCACGGCCTGGACTGGGCCCAGCGAGCCTGCCCGGGCTGGGGTGACCCGACCCTCCTCTCTGGGTCCCAGGCATAGCCGTGCCTCCACCTGCCCGGGGCTTCAATGCCTGCCCCACAGCTCTGCTGTCGGTTCCCACAGGCGGTGCCCCGTCTTGGGGCAAACAGGAGCCATAGCAGCTGAGCTGGAACGAGTGGTGGGTCGGGGTGGCTGTGCAGTGACGGGGATCACGTGTTCCAAGGCCTCTGTCCCGCTGCCGGGGTGATTTGTCCAGAGGCAGGCGGGGGAGGGCAGGACGGGGGCGCATGGGTGTGTGGGGGAGGGGTCGGAGACACAGTCTGGGGTCAGGGTGGGTACGTGTGTGGGGGGCTCAGGAGAGCAAACCAGAAATCCAACAGGATCCATTCCAAGCTGATCTGGGCACCTGTGACATGCTAGCCCTGAAGCGAGGCTCGGAGATCGGGTGGTGTGAGTGTCCGAAGGGCCTTTGTCCTCCTGGAGTGTGTGGCCAAACGGGGGCCTGAGAGGTGGGCGCCAGCCCGCAGAGCAGGGTGGGCTGGACCTGAGGAAACAGCTTAGGAGACTTGTTTTCCAGACAACCGGTTGCTTCTAATCAGATAGTGTTCCCCTAGCTCACCGCTAGGGCTTCCCTGGTGGCTCAGCAGTAGAGAATCTGCCGCCAATGCAGGAGACGTGGGTTTGACCCCTGGGTCGGGAAGATCCCCCGGAGAAGGAAATGGCGACCCACTCCAGTATTCTTGCCTGGAGAATCCAATGGACAGAGGAGCCTGGCCGACTACAAACCATGGGGTCAAAAGAGAGTTGGACATGACTGAGTGACTAAATGACAAGTTACCATTAACTTGGTAATCAACCTTCAGAATCCTTCCAAATCAGGATCTATTTTCTGCTTCTCTATCTGTACATGTAGCCTCGGTTGGTTCTTTGTTTCATTCCGTGGCTCCGAATAATTCACACCCTCCAAACTGCTTCTGGCCCTGACTGCGGGACGGCTGCAGCGGGTGGAGGGTGAGGGGAGGTGGAGAGTGGGATGGAGCCCCCGCCTCCTCTCGAGGTCCCTGGGGCTCTGAGCGTTTACTGACTGAGCAGGACTGGAGGGGACGTGACACGCCTCCGCAGCCCCTGGAGGAACTCAGGGCGTCCTGGGTCCATCTCTTCCTTCTCGTGGGGGCGTCCTGGGTCCGTCTATATCTCTCCGTGTTGGAGCCCAGCTTGGAGATCTGAGAAGCAGAAAGTGGATGCGCAGAGACCCCTGTCTGAGAGTCTCAAAGAATTATCACCGGATGGACATCCCCTGGCCCGTGATCCCCTGCTCAACCGGATGGGCATGACCTGAGAGGGGTGCACCCTTCTCCTTCCCAGGAGTTCAGCACTCAGGGCACACCCCCTGGAGGTCTGGAAGGATTGGCTCCGTTGGAGTGGAGGAACGACTCCGCCCAGATCTTGACTTGGTTTGGGAAGCCTGTTGCTGAGGTGAGCAACACTGTCCTCTCCCAGACACTCACATGTACTCGGAGCACACAGATCAATCACTCAGCATCTACTGTGTGCAGCCCCAGAGCTCGGCCCTGAGGACGCATGCAGGGGGATATCCCCACGCTCTCATCTGTGGAGGCAGGACAGACAGACACCACAGCTGGTGTCTGACATACACTCCGGCAGCGGCTGGTCCACAGGTGGAGAAGCCCTTGGCTGGGCGAACATCAGGGCCAGTGTCCAGGTGGAGGGGACGGTCAGCGGGAGGGCGTGAGGCTTCAGCCGCGTGCCCGGGAGACGGCCGCCTGCAGACCGCCGCGGGCAGTGTCTGCTGGAACCTGTGCTTGGTCCATGGTCTGCGGTCCGGACGGCTGAGCCATGAGCACAGAGCGGGGTCTGCACACCACTCCATCTTCAGGAGCTGCCCTGGCTGCTCCCGCCTGAGCCGCCCAACCTGGGCCACGGGGACTGCGGTGATGCCCAGCTCAGGTCACGAACTCAAGGGCCGGCCCGGAGCCCTGCACCTTGGGCTCCAAGGAGGGGTGGCTGGGCCAGCTGCCCCAGCGCCCTGCCCCCTGGTCCCAGCACCCCCACTGCGTGGTCCCAGCCCCAGCCCCAGCCTCCACGTCCGGGGCCCTGCCTGCCTCCCCAGGCCTGGCAGCTCAGAGGTCCCTCCGGGTGACCCAAGGGTGGGTCCTGTGGGGCCAGGGGTGTGGCCACCCCTGCGCTGGAGCAGGGATTTGAGTGGACCGCACGACCTCCAGCATCTACCGCCTGTTCGCTGTCCCCGGCCTCACCCTCGGTGTGGTTTCCGTGACCGTTTGGTTCCTTTGTGCAGATGGCTCCTGCGAGAGCCTGTGCCGGTGGAAGCGCGGGGGCAGCTGGGGTAAGAGTGGGACGGTTCTCACCCAGCAAGCCCCCTTTCAGGTGACTTCAGGCCTGCATTTGTAGAACCACCGAGGGCTGGAAGAGTCTACTTGAGCCTGCCTGTTGTTGCATTGCCATGGGTGGACCCAGTGTCCAAGATTCAGAGCCTCCTGACACCTTCTGGAGCTGCCTCCGTCTCACCTCTGCTGGACCCAGAATGCCTGGAAGGCTGGGCATTTGCATGGAGCTCCGGTGGCAACTGAATTAAGGGATCATCACCCACGGCGCTCACGGCAGCCTTCCGGGACTAGCTGGTGCGGACGGACAGACGGCCTCCTGGGAGCTAGCACCCAAGCAGCTTCTCCTCTGGGCATCACGTCTGAAGTTCCTTGATTTGCAGGCCCGGCCTGGAGCCGCTGAGCTGCAGAAGGCTTGAAAGGAACACCTCCTTTCTCGGCTCTTCCTGAGGCCGTCAGCTCCTCTGAGTGTCCCAACATCTTCTCTATCAGGGCCTGCCGCTGCCAACACAGTGGCAACCCGGTGCCCCTGTAGGTGAGACGAGCCCCGAGAGGAGGGCCTGTCTGGCTGTTTGCAGGAGGCAGTGGTGCGACCCGGGAGCCGGACTGGGTGGTGACGCAGCGGGAGGGTGGGCACCTTCCCGGTCCCTGGTCCTGGGGCAGCCGGGTGGTGGGCTGGGGCTGCTGCTGGCAGAGGCCGTGCTGCTCAGGAGGTCCTCGAGGGCCGCTGATGGGAGAAGGTGCTGGGGATGGGGGAGGCTGGGGGGGCAGGGAGGTCCTCCAGGGATAGCCTGAGGCTCTGTAAGCAAAAATGAAACAGAGAGGAACGTGCCTAATGACATCATCTCGGCGACCTTATTTTCCAGCCCCCACCAGGAAGGAAAAGGCAGGTAAGGAAGTCACTGTTTTTTTCGGAGTTGCTGCTGAAGCCACCTCTGCTGTCACGGCCCTCTCTCCCCGGGGCTGGACTGGGGAAATAAGAACCAGCTCGGGGAAAGGGGGCAGCTTACGTCCCCCCAGCAATCCTGGGGACTCAGGTCCATTAGCAGAGAATGCGTGCGATCCCCACTGACCTCGCCAGATATGGCTCTCCGTTCGGCAGGAGCCCGGGGCCCGATGCCCTCGCAGGTCAGCCACTGAGCCGCGCTCACCTGTCCAGGTGTTCACTGGTCTGAGTTCACTGAGCTCTATGCCTTCCAGGAGGAGCAAAGGGCTGAGGGGCCATCTGATGAGGAAGTAGTTTTCCTGCAGAGGGGGGCAGGGTTGAGATGGCTGCAGGCTCTTTGCCTCATGGCGGGAGCCCCTGGTCTTCTCATGTGAAGCCCAGTGCTCCCGCCAGCCTCAGCGGAGCGTCACAGACACGGGGCTGCCGGCTGGGGAGTCGGGAGGTGCTCCCTCCACACCCCACTCCCCCTCCCTGGACTGCAGCCTGGGTCCTGTGACGTCACCGCCCAGCTGTGCCCTCCCTCTGGGCTGGGAGGCCTGGGCCAGGGTGGGTGGGGTGCTGTCTCCCGTGGAAGCTGTAACAGGAAAGCAGCAGTGAAAATGAAGTCGCTCAGTTGTGTCTGAGTCTTTGCGACCCCAGACTGTCGCCCTCCAGGCTCCTCTGTCCAGGGGATTCTCCAGGCAAGAATACTGGAGTGGGTTGCCATGCCCTTCTCTAGGGGGTTTTCCCAACCCAGGGATTGAACTAGGGTCTCCTGCGTTGCAGGCAGATTCTTTACCATCTGAGTCACCAAAGTGGAGACGAAACCTTGAAGGAACCACCAAGGGGGCTCTCAGGCTGGCCTGCTGACCTGCAGCTGCTCTGAGACTGCTTGGAATTAGCCAGTGCGTGCAGGTGCATTCAGGTGCATGCAGGTGGGAGGCAGCGGGATGCAGGGCACACCGAGGAAAGGTCCCGCAGCCCGCTCCAGCCTACCCTATCGAGGAAGCGCAGAGATGATGCCAGCCTCCACCTTCCTTGGCCGGGGCCCCGCCTCCCTCCGCTGCCTTGCTGGGTGCCTGCTGCACTGACTCACTGGCCCGCGGGGCTGGGCTGTGGGGCAAGCCCGGATCCTTGCGGGCGCACTGTTCTGGCACCTTCCGCTGCCTGCTGTGTGATGAATAAGTGTCTAGTGACTCACCAGCTGGAGGACAGGCCATGTGTGCTGATGGCCAGCGAGGGCAGGGAGAGCAGAAGGCGGGATCTGGTGCCCCAGTTTCCACCTCTGATCAGCCCCCCCGGGGTGGGCAGCCAGACGGCTGAGCAGAGGCGCCACGTGGGGCAAGGGCTCCCCAGGGACCCTCCGCAGGGCTGGGCCTCACCTTGTGTCCAAGGCCCGGCAGCGTCTCCAGATAGAGATGTGCTGTTTAGAACAACAAAGAAGAGCTTCACAGAGACGCAGCCTCCCCGAACCGCTTTAATCTTTGCTGATCTGACAAAATCAGTGAAGGCAAAAAATCCCGCTCAGATTGGATGATGGTCCCTGGGGCGAGCCTTCGCAAACGTGGAGATTAGACGTCCTTGTACACAAACCTTTGGAAAAGCGCTGTAAAAGGCAAGGGAATGAGTGTCCACGGCATCGAGCCCATGAATATTCACCTACAGGCAAATTTATGGAAATTTATGTAAATAGTCGAATTTTCAGTGACAGGATCAAACACAGAAAGAGAAAAGCCAAGAAATGGGGCCTAAGTACACAGGGCCCTCAGCCTAGGGTTCAGCTGGGGGTGGGGGGGATGTTGGGCCATTTAATAACTTGTGTTGGGACAGCTGGGAAGGCTTTTGGAAGATGGTAAAAGTATGGATGTGAGAGTTGGATCATAAAGAAAGGAGCGCTGAAGAATTGATGCTTTTGAACTGTGGTGCTGGAGAAGACTCTTGAGAGTCGCTTTGACTGCAAGCAAATCAAAGCAGTCCATGCTAAAGGAAATAAACCCTGAATATTCATCGGAAGGACTGATGCTGAAGCTCCAATACTTGAGCCACCTGATGCAAAGAGCCCACTCATTGGAAAAGACCCTGATGCTGGGAAAGATTGAAGGCGGGAGGAGAAGGGGTGGCAAAGGATGAGGTGGTTGCATGGCATCACTGATTCAATGGACATGAATTTGAGCAAGCTGACCTGGTGGAGGACAGAGCAGCGTGGCGTGCTGCTGTCCACTCGCAATGAGTGGGACACGACTTAGTGACTGAACAACGACAAACCATGGAGCCACCGGGTCTTCCCTGGTGGCTCAGATGCTAAAGAATTTGCCTGCAATGCAAGAGACCCAGGTGAAATCCCTGGGTTGCGAAGACCTCCTGGAGCAGAGAATGGCTGCCCACTGCAGTGTTCTTGCCTGGAGAATCCCATGGACAGAGAAGCCCGGTGGGTTATGGTCTGTGGGGTGGCAAAGAGTCAGACACACCTGAGTGACTGAACACTTTGACTTCATTTTTGCAAAACTGGACCTGCCTTCACATAAACCCTGAAGGTTCCCGCAGCAGAGGAAGGTGAGTCCATTCGTTACAATGGCCTTACTGTGACTCAGAGACAAAGGCTTCAGAAGGAAAAGTGATAATTCCAACTCCATTTACAAAAAGCCCACCAGAACCCAAATCAAGGCTGGCAGACCACACGGCATTTGCAACCCCTTGAGACACAGAGGCCGGCTTCCCGCACAGATAGGAGTGCCCAACATTCGTGTAGGAGAAAACTCTCAGCAGCTGAGCAGAAAAACGTGGGCAAAAGACATGAACTGAGAGTTCCCAGACACATTGAAAAAAAATATTTATTTATTCGGCCGTGCCGGGTCTTAGTTGCGGCATGTGGGATCCAGTTCCCCGACCAGGGATGGAGCCCGGCCCCCTGCACTGAGCACATGGAGTCTTGGCCCCTGGACCCCCAGGTCAATGTTGCCAGTGGCCTTGAGACAAGTGAAAGATGCCACCCTGACTCTTCATAAGAGAAGCGAAAGTTCAAAGTGCTCGGAGACACCACGTCTTACCTCCCAGGCTGAAAGTCTCCGGAAGGTTTCCCAAGCACCCCACGGGGAAACCTGCACTCTCGTGCTTTGCTAGGAGGAAGGCAAAGGGCGCGGCCTCCGGGGAAGGGAATTCACCAACATTGGGCAGAATAACAGAAGCGTCTGCCCTCAGATCCTTTATTCCAAAGACACAGCACGATACGGGATGTGATTTTACACAAGGTCATTTGCAGTGGATGGTTCTTAAGAACAGACTCTGAGAAACAACCCACACACCCACCGTGGGCTGCTGAGACACACACCTCACGGTGGGTGCATGATGGGATACCCGCGGCAGTGACGACAAAGAGTCCACGTCCCTAACGTCACCTCCAGGCAGAAGTGTGTGACGACAGCGAGATGAGAGTCATACACAAGCGGGCTTGCGCACCAGCACTGGCCTCTATTCGCTGTTGGGCTCAAAGGACTCTATATCTCGTTCTTACAGCCTGTGAACATAATCTCTAACAGTAGATTTATTGAAGCCAAGCCCTGCTTACAGGAGACCCTTTTAGAAACAATACACCCAGAGGAAATCAAACGGTGATGGTTCCCATGAGAGCCACTCCTCAGTACCGCAGACCTGGGCCACCGAGGAAGGGACAGCTCACCTGCCGGTGAGCGGACCACCTCCTTAACACCTGGAAGGTGCTGCTCGGCCTGGGCCTGCTGACACAGGGCCTCAGACGAATCATGCCGATTCGAGCTCCTGGGCCGGGGACTTGGCCTCGCTCCTCCCGGGCCGGCAGCCCCCGGATCATGCTTCTCTCAGGGAAAGGTGTCGTGTGGCCTCAGGCCACACCCGCACAGGTTTTGGATGAGGACTGGACCCCAGCCCCCTCCCTCCCTTTCCAGCCTCTTGGGCCTGCCATGGGGTGGGTGGGGGGACGGCGTGGTCCATTTCCCTCGAGCCCGAAGAAACCGCTCGCTGCCCATCGGCCCAGCCCAGCGATGACCCAACCACCGCCCACCTTCTCCAGGGACCCCCAGGTCTTCTGACGTGTCCCGTGTTGGCCTGGGCTGTGCTGTGGCTGCGGGTGCCCTTCGTGGATCAGAAGCTCAGTCCTGAGCGACTTTGTATCTGAGGATGTACCTGGCGTCTCTCCTATACCTGGCGTGAGGTGTCCACCGCACACTGGCCCTTGCCGGGAGCATCGTGAGCGACTGGACGACGGGGCCTTTGCCATCTGCCTGCGCCGCTGCGGCCGCTGACCTTCGGCACCTGCCTGAAGGGAGTTCAGGGCGGCGGGGGTGCTCTGTGCCCCAGGGACACTGGCGGAACAGCTCTGGAGATGGCTGGATGTTTTCAGGAACTGATTTCGTGACACCAATCCTCACATCTACTCATATCTAGAGAAGGACTAAATCCCTTCCTGGTGACACCAGCTCCTCGTGACGAACAGAAAAGCTTTTGTAAAATAAGCGCTGGACTGTGTTGAACTCCCCTCGGCACCCAAGCCTCATCCGTTGGCCTTCCCCCACGGCCTCTGCAGAGCCGTCTCCGAGCTCTCCGAGCGCCTGCTCCCTGGTCTGCAGCCCCCACGTTGCCCCCAGTAAACCTGAGCTTGCCACTCCCACATTGTGCGTCTTTTTAGTGGACAGAGGTCAAGAGGTGCGGGGAAGCCAGCGTCAAAATCCGCTTCTGAGCGGTGTCGGGGCCTGACCTTTACCACTTACAATCCGGAAACAGGATTAGGTTAGATGTTCCAATGAAAGACAATCACTACCCGCTAACCCCGGCATGTTCAGCTACCTGAAGCATCTTCACCTTCTTTTCCCTTCTCCCGGGTGGAGCTTGGCCTCTGTCTGGAGACCCCGAGCTTCCCCCACCAAAACCATGAGATGCCTCCTTCCTGGTCTCTTGTGAGAGCTCGGCCACCCTCATCGCTCGCCTCCCAGAAACTGCACGGGCATCGTAACTCTGGGAGCCAGAGGTGAATTCCACGGGCAGCTGTGTGGGGTCAGCCATCACAGGCCTCCTTCAGGAAGGACTCTGCGGAGACCAGGAATGTTCCAGGCCCCTCCAGCCACACCCAGGACTGGGCGTCTCACGCTCTGGCCTCCGGTCCCTCCTGTGGAACTGCGGGGTTTTGATTCCGGGCCAAACTTTTAATAAAGAAAATTCATCTACAGATGTTCTGCCGTTGGCCAATATATTCAGTTATTGGAACCCCGGGAGATTTAGTGGCAAGCCGGTTGTTTTATTTGCTCTCTGGATGAAACCATTTTTCTTGCGTATTTAATATCCTGGAGGAATATTTTTCCCGGCAAATACTCAGAGGGAGACAGCAAATCCATTCTGAAGCCATCAGGTCGTCAGTGTCTCCTGGTGACTCAGAGCACGCATTTGTAGATTCGTTGTCTCCTGCGTCATTAGGAGAAATTAGGATGAGATCGGCCCGTAATTGCAGCTGTAATCACCTAACAATCCTGGTCTGATTGTCCCCGCGCAGACTCCCGCCGAGGAATAAAGTCGGTGGCCTCTTAGGCTGTCTCACTGAAGCTGGGATTTTTCTACGACGAGCCAGCCCCAGGCTCTCTGGCAGAGGACTCTGCACGGCTCCCCCAGAGGTGACTTTGGAGCATGAATGGAGAAGGGCCTCCCACTTCTAAACGATTTAATTGCAGCTCGTCCTGCGGTGGCGGAGGACGTCCAGCTAATGAGGCTGTAATTCAGCTTAGGCATCTCCTACCCGCCCCACCTCGTCAGGGGTCAGGGCATCTGACGAAGGAAACCCAGTCACAGCAACAAGAAAGCAAGAAAGGATTTTTTGGATTATTTTGTCTTGGGCTTGATGAATAAAAACGCCCAAATCTCACAAACATCAGATTTCATTTTCTTGGGCTCCAAAATCAATGCAGACAGACTGCAGCCGCAAAATTAAAAGACGCTTGCTCCTTGGAAGAAAAGATATGACAAAACTAGACAGCATATTAAAAAAAGCAGAGACATTACTTTGCCAGCAAAGGTCTGTGTAGTCAAAGCTATGGTTTCTCCAGTATCATGTACGAATGTGAGAGTTGGACCATAAAGAAGGCTGTGCGCTCAAGAATTGATGCTTTCGAACTGTGGTGCTGGAGAAGACTCTTGAGAGTCCCTTGGACTGCAAGGAGATCCAACCAGTCCATCCTAAAGGAGATCAGTCCTGAATATTCATTGGAAGGACTGATGCTGAAGCTGAAGCTCCAATACTTTGGCCACCGGATGCGAAGAGCTGACTCACTGGAAAAGACCCTGATGCTGGGAAAGATTGAAGGCGGGAGGAGAAGGGGACGACAGATGATGGGATGGTTCGATGGCATCACCAACTCAATGGACATGAGTTTGAGTAAGCTCCAGGAGATCGTGACAGACAGGGAGGCCGGGCGTGCTGCAGTCCATGGGGCTGTGTGGAGTCAGATGCGACTTCACAACTGAACAACGGCAAACCTCACAGAATGTGTTGGGCGTAAGGGACTCAGATGCCGGAAGAAAGCGCAGCCCGGAGTACGGGACGAAGGAAGGACTTAAAGGAACACAGGAGAAGCAATACCCCGTCTGGGGATGGGGAGTGAGAAGCTTCTGGAAGGCGGAACCCTGAGCTGGGGAGGCGAGGACGGATGTGGGGGGCACAGGCGAGGGTGTTGAGGTTAGCCTGGAGGTGGCCTGCTGCGTGGGTCTCACGGGTGGCAGAGGGGGAGGCGGGGGTGCTGGGGTCAGAGGGGGCCTGAGCCAGGAGGAGGAGGCCTGTCCACCCACAGTGCAGTGTGTGGTCGGGAGCTGAGGGCCCGGTGTGCGCGGAGACCTGGTGCCGGGGCAGGGTGGGTGAAGCGGCCCTGGACCGTTCGAGGCTCCACCCCTTCCCCAGGCTGCCCTGCTGGCCAGCACCCCCACCCTGCACTTTTCCTGGGTCCTCTGACTCTGTCTCTCCCCTCCCCATGGTCCAGGGCCCACCCGATTTCTCACCGGGGTGCTGACCGTGATCCAGGGAAATGCCCAGGAGACCCCGCCAGCAGGTGAGCCCTGGCCAGGGGTCATGCCTGTCCTCCTTGGCGTGTCCCTCACCAGCGGGCTCAGGGGTCGAGCAGTGTGCCTCTGCCCTCCGTCTCATCCAGCATTCTCCCGACCACGGACCAGAGCCCAAGGGCATTGCTGTGACCGGCAGGAACTGGCCCCACACCCCTGTGGCCTCCTCGCCCAACCGGCTCCCCGGCTCATCTTGGCGGCTCCAGACTCTGAGGGGCCTCGCAGACAGAGCTGGCCATTCTTGGACACCCTCGTGCCAACTCCGAGGGCACGTCAGCTCCTCCGCTCTCTGGCTCGGGTGCGGTGCCAGCTGGGCCCAGCTTGCGGGGGGCACTGGCTCTTCCCCAGGCCCACACCACTGGCCTGCCGTCCACCCTGCCAAGGAGGCCACGGCTTCGAGCAGAGCAGAGGGCGGGGGCCGGGATGGAAGGCCACCCCTGCCTTGACCTCTAGTGCGAAGGCCGCCCTGAACTCTGTCTTGTGAAAGGGAGTTCCTTTGACCCATGTCTTCTGTGGACCGTTCAGGTGGCCTGCCAGTGCAGGAGATGTAAGAGACCTGGGTTCCATCCCTGGGTCGGAAGATCCCCTGGAGGAGGGCATGGCAACCCCCTCCAGTGTTTTTGCCTGGAGCATCCCAGGGATGGAGGAGCTACAGTCTGTGGGGTTGCAGAGTCAGACACGCCTGAAGCGGCTCGGCACGCAGGCAGCACGCGCCTCCTCTGGCCACGTGAATCCCCAGGGCACTGCAGAACGCCCCTGTCCTGTGCAGACCTCAGGGTCCCCTCAGAAACGGGGCCCGACCTGGCAGCTACAGGCCTGGCCACGTGACCTGGGCTCCCCTGAGGCGTGAGGGTCTCTGTCTCAGGGGAGTGCAGGTGGGGCTGGCCACTCGTCTCCTGGACCCCCCATCCTCCTAGCAAGCTAACTGGCCAGAGAGGGCCTGGCTTCACCTTTGCCCACTTCTCGGCAGGGTCTTTGCAGACGCCCCCCGCCACGTTGGAAGTGGGTGTCTGTCCCAAGTTCCTTCTAGTGGCGGCTTGGAAGAGCCTGTCTGGATGGAGTGGGTGGGACTCCCAGTGGGGCTGTCCTTGGACTGAGACAGGGGTCAGGGGCAGGGACCTCCAGGGCGATTCTTGAATTCCGACCTCTAGGGGGGGCCAGATGCCGAGAGATCCCGTGGGCCTTGTGTCCCAGCCACGCCCTGACCTCCTCCCCCGAGAGGGACACTCGTACTGGAACCCGGCCTCAAAACCCTTCCGAAATGACAAATGAAGCAAACACATCTCCTAATATTTTTATTGTTCCTTAATCGGATAGTACAAAGTTTCCCTCTTTTTTACTTAAAAAATGTACTTTCCGCACACTGCTGCCCACAGGAGCATTTCTTTCCCTTTGGAAACCAGAGTTTCCCGAGAGGAGCCCTTCTCCGTGGTTACACTATTTAAGATAATTTAACGAGAAGAGGGTATTTCCTTTAATGATTATCAACCTCGATCATCTCTACTAGGGAGAACACTGATGTGTGTTTTTTTTTTCTTTTGAGAAACAAAAAACCATCCACTTATTAATCCAAACTACGGCACTGCATTTACAACATTCATGGCATCAGCTAAAGAGATACGTCACCACCTCAAGGGAGCAACAGACGGACACTGCACGATGGGGCTACGGGGTTCGGGGTCCGGACAGCGGGGGTCCACGCGCGCCGGCCGCCGCTCTGGGGCACTAGGCGTGGGTCCACGGGCTTCTCGGAGTCTCAGCACGGTTCATCTAAGACACGACACACGGCTGAGGACGGCGGTGGTGATGAGATGCAGCTACACAAGCCTACGTTGCCCCGCTGTCGCCGAGCACAGCCCGGACGGGGGTGGGGGGCGCTTCAATGAGACACGACACTCACGTCCATCAGGCTGACCACAATCTACGGACAAGTCCATGCTATCCTAACAGTAGGTTGTTCTCGGTGAGAGCTGGCCAACAGTCATCGCCTTATGTCTTGAGTATATTGACCAGAAAGGGGGACCGGGTGGGGCAACCGGGGAGCCCTGGGGCTGTGGTTCCAGCCGTTAATATGGGGGCTTCTTCCCACATCGGGCGCCCTCCGGCTGGAGCTGGAGAAATGTGGGGGCAACGCCTCCCCAGCCCCTCCCCACCCCCGAGACGCAGAGTCCACACTGCTGATGAGTTTTCAAAACGAGCCTTGTTCATCTCACCCACGTTACCCTGGCAGCTGTTCCACAGGAGTTTCCAGGCGGGTGAGGATGCGGAGCCTCGGCCCCCCGGGGGCCGGGGCGGGCACTACAGCTCGTCAGACCGGATGACGTGGAAGAGGGTGACGTTGTAGAGGATCTGGTGGCCGTTGTTCCAGGCGTACAGCGCGCGGTCCTTGGGGTTGTAGTCCAGCATGGAGATGTGCGAGTACTTGTTCTGGAAGGGGATGTCGATGTACTCGTAGGTGGAGGCGTTGGTCTGGTAGGCGTAGTGAACCTTGGTGCCACCCGAGTAGCCGTTGGTGACGTAGAGCGTCCCGCAGATGATGAAGGCCTCGCCGGCGCTGCGCTTTGGGTAGCTGGTGTTCCAGGTCTGCAGGACCTGCAGGGACACCGGGTCCAGCCTGCTGATGACGATGTTGCCGGCGTTCTGGTTGGTGGCGTAGACGGCCCACAGCCCGTTCTCGTCCACCATGAGGTCGATGTCCGAGTGGCCGCCCCAGGCGTAGTGGTACATGTTGTTGTAGCCGGCGTAGTCCAGGCTGCGCGTCTTGAGGATGGTCTCTGTCTTCAGGTCGAACCGGATGACGATGTGACTCTGGAACTTGTTGAAGTAGATGGAGCCGTTGTACACCACCTGCCCTGTGCCAGACCAGGGGTGTGGGAGGCGGTGGGACGTGAAGTTGTCCGTGGTCATGAAGTCCAGCATGGATTTGTACTCGCGGACGAAGCGGTTGTTGTGGTAGCCATCCATGTACCAGACCTGCGGGGACAGCAGACCCGTCAGTGGTGCTGAAGGAGGGGGTCCCTCCACCCCGGGAAGGCACCGCCTCCCAGACTGGGGCTCTGGTGACTCGGCGCCCAGGGCGGGAGTTGGAAGAGAGAGAGCAGACTAAACGAGGTCACGTCCCTCCTCCACACCCACGGGGTCCTTTCGCAGGGGCCGCCTCCCCATAGGGAAGGAGCGTCCAGTCTGGGGAAGGACACTGTGAGTACGGATGTGGGACCCACAGCCTGGCTGTGTGCATGGCCGGCAGGCATCCTCTGCTGTTCCTATTAGGCGGGTGGTGGCAGAACCCACTACAGGCCCCCGAGAGCGTCCGTCTGGGTGCCCCCAGGCTGTGGGTTAGCGGGCCATCTGCCTGCTCCCTGTTCTCCCGGGCGAGGGTGCACAGCAGGTGGTCTGCCTCCTCTGGGAAGGCTGGCCCCCATCAGCGCAGGACATCGCCCTCCACAGGATGCTGGGCCGAGGGCACAGCCGCCTGGGCCCGCACGAGGACGCGTGCCCGCAGCACCGGCCAGTCGGTGAGGCTGACCACTCTCAAGGTCACCAGGAAGGGCGACGCTGGGCACCCTGGGGGCACGTGCGTCAGGCCTCTCCTTCCGTGCCGGCCCTCACAGCGGGCCGGACAGACTCACCGGCCCGGTGGGGGAACGTCATTAATTTGGCAGAAGGGATGCTGTGTGTATAGTCACGCCCAGTCCCAGGCAAGAGCCCTGAGGAATCTGGGCTTCCCTGGGCTCTGAACGCAATCCAACCACGACAGCACCCCAACGAGGCCCAAGTTAGGGGTTACAGAGGAAGAGCTCTCCCATGATTGCTTAAACGCCAGTTGACTCGAAAAATGTCTAGACTTTGTACAAAACGCTTTAGTCATTTTCAACCAATCTGGGAGCAAATTAGAAAGCAATGCAGTTAGTCAGAGGAAAATCTGCCAGGCTAATGCCATTCCCGGTGCATCTGTCTGGCAATAAGACAGCTGCTTTATCCGTCAAGGGCTCTGCTGGCTGCAGCAGAGATTAAGGATGGGGGAGCTTTCAGACGTGGTTTTACACATGCGTTAAAAATTTAAAAAAACAACAAAAAAACACACCCTTGCTCCTGAGACACCCATTCAATGCTTAGAGACAGATGTGCTTTCTGTTTTTATCAAGATTCAAATACACACAGAGCTGGGTCTCATCTGAGGCTGTTCATTGTCTTTGGTCTGTAGGAGCAGCTCTCAGTGCTGTGGGTTAGAGGGCACGCGGGGCTGGGTGGGGGTCCGAGAGGGCGCCAGAATTGCACAGATGACAGGTGGGTGCTCCTCTCACACCGCACCTCCTCTCAGAGGTGCCTCTGAGAGGGTTGCCTCTCAGACGGGGAGCTCACTGCTTCTCTCAAGACTGAGCTCCAGTGACAGCCCCCTCTGCACCTTCTCCTAGCCCCCCTTCACAGCTCTTTGAAGATACTCCCTTCTCTGCTACCCCCATGAGTGGTGTGGGACCTGATTGGGTTCATGCGTCCCTGGACCTCTGTCCTGTGGGCAGAGCTGGGTGAAGTCAGCATCCAAGTTTTAAGGACTTTTAAACTATAAAGAAAGCTGAGTGCCAAAGAATTGATGCTTTTGAACTGTGGTGTTGGAGAAGACTCTTGAGAGTCCCTTGGACTGCAAGGAGATCCAACTGGTCCATCTTAAAGGAGATCAGTCCTGAATATTCATTGGAAGGACTGATGCTGAAGCTGAAACTCCAATACTTTGGCCACCTGCTGCAAAGAGCTGACTCATTTGAAAAGACCCTGATGCTGGTAAAGATTGAGGGCAGGAGGAGAAGGGGACGACAGAGGATGAGATGGTTGGATGGCATCACCGACTCAATGGATACGAGTCTGAGTAAACTCTGGGAGTTGGTGGTGGACAGGGAGGCCTGGCGTGTTGCAGTCCACGGGGTCACAAAGAGTCAGACATGACTGAGGACTGAACTGACTGAAAGGCCCTTTCCTCCAATCAGCTGGCCCTCTGGACACAGGGCCCAGGACTGGGCAGATGCAGCTGAGGGCGGGAGGGAGAGTTAGCACAGGCACCAGATGCTTGCCAGCCAGCTCTCGGCCTGACGGGCTGAAGCCACTGTGAGCCCCTCTGTGCGGAAAGAGAAGCTCATCACGGCCCCCAAAGGCCCTGATGGCAGCAGGTGCCCCTCTGCAGTCCTCTGCATTCACTGCGGTCTCACCTCAGATGCCTTGTCCTCCTCTGCCCGTCCTGCGTCCCCCCGCCCGTCCCGCGTCCCCCGGCCTGTCCTGCATCCCCGCCTGTCCTGCGTCCC
>NW_011483017.1:74088-77748 GCF_000754665.1 Bison bison bison
GGTGGAGCCGGGTGTGGGCTGGTTACAGCCTCCAGGGGATTCTAACATTTGCAGGGTCCCTGAGACCACCCCTTCCAAACGCCCAGTTTGGAGAGGCCCAGAGGGAAGGGTCTCACCCAGGGTCAGAGGTCAGTCCACCGCACTCGCTGCCCGCCTTCGCTGGGCCACCTCCTCCCAGACCCCCAAGGCCGCCCTCTGAAATGCCCATGTGACCCCACAAATCAGGTTCCGTTTGCAGGCTCCGGTGGGGGGAGACAGTGACCTTCCAGCAGCTCGCTCCCGGGTGTGACCACAGCGCCCGCAGGGTGAACCACCACCACCCAGCAGGATGGCTCGGGCGGACCTGGGGGCTGAGAGCCTCTGGTTCTCCGGGCGCTGGTGACCTCAGGGCCATGCTCCACACAGGCGGAAGCCCCCTGTGCGCGTTGTCCTGCGGGAAGGATGGCGGGGCCCGGGCGAGGAGGCGAGAGCTGAGGGCACACGGGGGTGAGCAGCCAGGGCGACCCCAGGCAAGGGGCACCCAGGGTGGCACTGCAGACAGAAGGGAGGTCCCAGGCGAGTGGGAGGAGGAGCCCCCTCACTGAGTCTGAGGCCAGCGTGCCCCTCCAGAAGCGCCCCCATCCACGAGGGTCTTCTCTCCAGAAAAAACAAAGCAACCTGCGGATTCTTCCTCGGTAAACACCACGCCTAGAGCAGAGATGCCACACCTAGAGTGGAGGTGGCAACCAGCCCACTTAAAAGATGCTTACTCCTCGGAAGGAAAGCTATGACCAATCTAGACAGCACATTAAAAAGCAGAGACATCACTTTGTCTAGGAAGGTCCATCTAATCAAAGCTATGGCTTTTCTAGTAGTCATGTATGGACATGAGAGTTGGGCCATAAAGAAAGCTGAATGTTGAAGAATTGATGCTTTTGAACTGTAGTGCTAGAGAAGACTCTTGAGAGTCCCTTGGTTCTGCAAGGAGATCCAAGCAGTCAATCCTAAAGGAGATCAACACTGAATATCCATTGGGAGGACTGATGCTGAAAGAGAAGCTCCAATACTCTGGCCACCTGATGCGAAGAGCGGACTCTGATGCTGGGAAAGACTGAGGGCGGGAGAAGGGGGTGACAGAGGATGAGATGGTTGGATGGCATCACCGATTCAATGGACATGAATTTGAGCAAACTCCAGAAGATAGTGAAGGACAGGGAAGCCCGGCATGCTGTAGTCCACGGGGTCACAAAGAGTCGGACATGACTTAGTGACTGAACAACAACAACTCTTTTAGTTTTGATACTTAATTCCCATCAGACTGGTTGGTGTATAATTGTTTTGGTAATTAGTGATAAGCACAATATCTTTGACATTTTAAACTGTTTTGAATTATTTCTATAACATTAACTATTCAAGTAATTGTTTTGTTTCCATATCTTAATTTTAAATATTTTGAGATCAAGAATGATGTCTATTTTCTTTCAGTTTCACTGATTGTGATTAATAAATTGACTAATTGATAACTTAAATATATTCTTAAAATGTATAAAGGTAGTATTCAGATGGAAGGCAAGAGATCACATGAAAAGTTTATAGGACGATACTAACCCGTTTGCATTTTTCTTTACATTTAGAACCACAAAAAATAAAAGGCCATGAAACTTACTGGCTGTGACCATAGTTGAAAAAATAAAAAGAAGTATATGGGCCGGTCACTGCTGAGAAAATGGCTGCTTCTGGGCTGGGTGAGGACCACGGGAGCCCAGCACCCGACTGGCGCTTAGTAAATGAGCTAACGTGCTTCTAACAGCTCAGCACAAAGGCAGGGGGCAGGAAAGCCCCCTCGAGGGCCCCTGGACAGGGGTCCCAAGGCAATTCCCCACCCCACTGTTAGCCACAGTCTCTCTTATCTCACCCCTGTGGCCTCCTGCACTGAAGCTGACACTGATTTATTTTTTTGGAGTGAGTTATTGGTCTCCTGTGTGTGTGTTTGTGTGTGTGTATGTGTGTGATCAAAATCAGACAGAGAAGGAAAAGATCAAAACACAACGGTGTCCTCCGGATCAATGGCCAGACCCGGGGACGTGTTGCTGTGCGCTGGCGGCTGTGCTGAGCTTACAGCTTGAGGCAGGGCTGCCAACTGCCCAGCGTCATGGAGGACCCCAGGGCGCCCTGCCAGGAGCTGGTCCCCTCCCTAAGGAGCCGGCTCCCACCAAGGCCTCTTCCCACCTTCCTGCTTGCCCTCCGTCCATCACCAGGGCCCCCCTTCCTGGAGGGTAATCAAACTCATCAAGCAGAAAAGAGATATCTAATTTCCAAAAGCCTCCCTCGCCACATTGATGGCTTTGAGAACTGATGTCTTCACGATAAGGGGGCTTCTAGAAGCCTGTGTACTCGCTACCTGAGACAAGATAATTTGACAAGTGCTCACTACAAAAAGAGCCCACTCATGGAAAAAGATCTTGATTGCAGGGAAAGATTGAAGGCAGGAGGAAAAGGGGACGACAGAGGATGAGATGGTTGGATGGCATCACTGACTCAATGGACATGAATTTGAACAAACTCCGGGAGACACTGGAGGACAGAGGAGCCTGGCATGCTGTGGTCCATGGGGTCGAAAGAGTCCGACACAACTGAGCGACTGAACACCACCACAAAAAATAAAACTGACATTGACCTGGGGACCAAGAGGCACATCTGTGGTGTCAGTTGGGGTGGAATCCTCCAGCCTGGGGTTCATCGTCCTCTGCAGCACCAAGGTCATTGGTTCTGGCTCGCGGATCCCAACAAGTCTGCTGGGTCACAGGGTGTGTGTGACCCAGCAGGAGGTGGGGACAGGGCATTGGAGAGGAGGGTGAGTTGGGAGACAGCCTGAACCTCAGAGGTTAATAAATGGTTGATAAAACCACTAACCAGCCTTTTCTGAGACCTTGGGCAACTCATGTGAGGCTTCTGGCTCTGGTTTTGCCATCAGCAAAGGGGAGACAGATGATATCTGGCTGGAGGGCAGCTGCGGGACTCAGCGAGGCCAGGCACGGGAGCGCAGCTGAGGGCTGGGCACAGCTGTCGCTCCGTCCGGGAAGCACTGCTTCCTCTCGCTATTCCAACATGTGCACACGACGTGCTCTGTCGGCCCCTGGCACACGGGACCTGCTCCCGGGGTCTGCCGCCATCACCTATTTTCATGTCGGCATTACTGATATTTCCACGCACATCTGTGACAAGAGCACACTCCTAACCGAATTCAGAACCAAAGTGGCATTTTCGGGGAGGCGGGGGAGGGGAAGAGGATGAAATTGAAGAATAGGGTAACATTCGGCCAATTAAATCGTTTCCTGGTAATTAACTGGTAATTCATTGGCCAATTAAGCTGTTAGAAAACATCCAAGCACCAGCTCCCTGTCACGACTCAGAAAATAAAATGAAAACGAACATCACCCCCAGAATCCCCGACTCGGTCGTTTCCCAGGTTTGCAGCCTGTAGACGGCCCTACCCCCCAGAGCCCCGCGCCTTTGCCCCCAAGGATGAGGTGTGGGAAGGGGCTGCTGGGGAGGTGGTGGGGAAGGTAGAGGTTGTTGAATAAAGAAGATGCACAGGCCACTAGGAAGCGGGAAACGGTCCCTCAGGCGTCTCCCCCAGAAGGAGGACTGTGCCAGAGGCACCGTGCAGATTCTTGACTG
>NW_011483017.1:78545-80184 GCF_000754665.1 Bison bison bison
CATCCCCATCAAGACAGATGTGGCGCTTGCTCGCCTCTTTCCTTTTATGAGGTTTTTACCCAGGGGGAAGAGTCTAGGAAAAAAAGAGCACGGCTTTTTTCCTAAATCAAAGGAGAACATGAGTTTCTATCAGCCATGAAAGGAATGGCAAATGAAACACAAATGAGGAGTCATTAAAACAAGAAGGCCTGACCACTCTCTTCTCAAGGAGCGTGGGGGCAGGGCTGGGAGTGTGGGAGGTTTCAGCCCAGAGGGCCCCCTTGGCTCCCAGGGGCAGAGCCGCGCCTGCGGAGGGGGTCGCAGGCCTCCCCGCCCCACGCCGTCCCGGCCACGGTCATCCTCACATAGGACCTGCCCTGCAGTCTTTGACTCGGGGTTAGCACTGGGACCTTAGCAAGGGACCCAGGCGGCTCCCTCAAGCCCCCGGAACCCCTGCCCCCTTCCTAAGGGGGCTCATCCACAGATTCCACAGACCCAGGCTCGATGGAGGAGTCACTTACCCTGTTATCACCTTCTGGGGCCAGGGGGTCAGTCATCCAGGAACCAAACCTGGAGCCGGAGGTCTTGATGGTCACAGGGTCACTTATGCCGGTCAGCTTGCCACACGCTGGAAGAGAGGGCCCAGTGCCGGACAGTGAGTGCCTCGCCCAACGCCCACGCCACCCCGCCCTCGGCTGCGACCAGGTTTGCCTGCCCTGCTCTTCCCAGGACAACCTCAGCCCCAAAGGGCAAAGAGGCCATCCCCTCCCTAAGGCAGAGAGCACCCGAGGCCAGGGCGGGTGGGGAGAGGCAGGTGCAGCCCTCCAGGCCTCAGGCAGGGGTGGGATGCCAGAACTACGTCTCTGGGGTGGGGGTGGGGGTTGGCCTTGCTCAGGCGCCGTCTTCTCCTCCGGGAAGTGGGGGCAGCAGCACCTGCACCTCCTAAGGCTGTTGGAGAAAGTCTACCCAAGCCTGGGTGCCAAGTGAAAGGGCCGGACAGTCAGAACCAGACCAGGAGAAGGCTGCTCCTTCCCGCTGGAGGGCCTGTGAGCTTCCCCGCAGGGCTACGGCTCCTTACTGCCTGGAGGAGGCGTCCGGGGCCAGGGGGCTGGAGTGTGAAGGCACTGCCATGACACACAGGGGAGACAGCGCCCTGGGTGTGCCCTGGGCACCCTCCCGTCACACAGATGGAGGCTGGAGGCTGACCGACCGGCTGGGATGTCCTCGGGGTCACCCTGAAGCTCGGGCAAGGCTGAGCTGAAAGCCCGCACTCCCAGGTGTCCAGCAGAAATACCCCTCCTGCCACCTGGATGCCAACCTGTGCACATGGCCCTGAAGTCTTCAGGAAAAAGTGAACTCAGCTGGCCTCAGAAGGACAGAAGGCTCCTGAGCCACCAAAGCCCAGTGGCCCCTGGGCGCAGGCAGCGGCAGGCGCTGCCTGTGGGGTCGTTGCCATTTGCAATGGCCTCCCTTCCCTCCAGGCCCGGCCTGCATGTGTCCCTGGCTCTGCCCACTCTGCTACACTGCCGCCGTATTAGCAGACGCATAGGTTGGTCTGCCAAGCTCAGAGAACACCCGTGCGTTTTCCGATCGCCTGTGACTTAACCCGGGGGACTGCGGTTTAGCTGGGGGTCGTCCCACCAGGCGAGGTGGGCCCAGC
>NW_011483017.1:82022-85149 GCF_000754665.1 Bison bison bison
TTGGGCAGGGGGTGGGGGGTTGGGAAGGGGACAGGCCTGGGAAGCCAGGGAGGGGCAGCAGGTGCATCTCAGAGGAGGCTGGTGCAGGGGGCACAGCACCCCCAGCTGGGGCCCCTGAGAGCCAGGATGGTCTGGGGGAGGGGGGTGCCTGTCCCCAGCAGCCCCTCTGCTGAAACGCTCGGGCGCCCGCTCTTCCTAGAAGGAGGTCACTTCTGAACATGCGCGCGGTCTCTGATGGGCGCCTGAGCAGGCCCAGGGCGCCGTGCCCACCCAGGAGTCGGGCCAGAGGCGAGACTGAGGGGCTGATGGCCGAGAGGCAGGCAGACAGGTCCCCAGACTGCCCACTGGGTCTGTCTCCCTCGGTCCCAGCTTTTATCCCGTCCAGACTGGGAAGAGTGGAGCTGGCCGTGCTGGGCCCTCAGACAGACAGGTCCCTGCAGACAGACCACCTGGGCGGGGCCGCCTCCCTGCACAGTGAGACACCCTGAAGTCCCCTCTCAAAGCTGAATGTAAATCCTCGTGTGCTCATTTATCCACTGTCTGTGGCTCTGTCCAGGCCCCTGGGGAGGAGGTAAGGGCCCCCTTCTCTGCCTCCTTGACGTTTGACTCAGAGGCCTTGAGCACTGGAGGTCCAGGACGGATGGTCTGACTTGGGGGAGCCCTAAAATTAGCTAGTTCCTGTCTTATTTTGGGATTCCCAGGTGGTGCTGGTGGTGAAGAGCCCGCTTGCCAATGCAGGAGATGTAAGAAACTCAGGTTCCATCTCTGGGTCAGGAAGATCCCCTGGAGAAGGGCATGGCACCCCACTCCAGTACTCTTGCCTGGAGAATCACCATGGACAGAGGAGCCTGGCGGGCTACAGTCTAAGGGGTCACAAACAGTTGTACATGACTGAGTGCACATACATGCACCTCTTATCTTACAGACAGGAAAATTCTGGTGCTAACGGGACATGTGGACGAGTGGCTCCGCGATGGATCTCTGCAGCTGGTTTAGCCTCTGAGGCGGCTGACTGCAGGGGCCAGGGTGTCGGGAGGGGGCAAGCAGTGAAAGCTCGGGGGCGGGGCTGCCGGGCAGTCCTGCCTCCCCTGCCTGGGAGCCAAAGGACTCCTGAGAGACACCGAGCCCAGGGTCCAGCTCCCGAAATCAGAGTTTCAGATTCAAGTTCTGGCTGGGCCATTAGGAAAAACACACAATCCCACTGAGAGAACGATTTAAAAATGGAAACAGAAACCGATGGAACCAGCAGCCCTGGTTTGTTTTTTTTCCTCCCCTGTGCATGTTGTGGGCTCAGGAATTGTCAGCAACGTGGATGTGAAAAGGAGACACCTAATTAAGAGGACTTTGGGGAAATCGCAGGGGGACCCTCGTCCCCAGTCTCACAGCAGGAGGGTCACCGAGATGCTCTTCACTAGAGCAAGGGGCCTGCAGGCAGAATGAGACCCGGGACAAAGGGCGAGGTGGAGGGGGGCGGGGCGTGGGGTGGGCAGGGGCCGGGGAAGAACTGCTGGCCCCTGAGACGCTGTGTCTCCAGGAGTCCTGCCCGCCCAAGACGGCACTGGTGGGCGGCTGGCTTCCTTGTGCTATGCTCCTAGGCCGGCTCCCAGCAAGGCAGACAGCCTGCTAAGAGGGTACCTACTTGTACCTAAAACAAAGACTAAATGAAGCAGCCACGGGTAGTAGCTGGGCTTTAAGTTGCCGAGCTTGAGTGAAAGCCTAGGGTGTGGCCGAGGTGGCAGCAGAACCTGTGGCCTGTGGTCTGCCCTCCGCCTGCCTCGCTGCCTGTCATCTGTCTCGTTGTCTGTCCCTTACGACCTCCTCACCTGCCTGTGAGTGCTCCCACCACCTCCTCCATGCCGGGCTCGCGGCACAACCTGTGACGTGAACTCACACGGTGACCCCAGGGCACAGGGAGTCCCCTGCTTTTGTTGCACAGATGGAGAGGAGGTTGAAACCAGAAGTGGTCAGTGCCTGGTTGAGCCTCGCAGCCACTGAGTGGCACTTCCTGCCTCAGGACGCCAACAGGCGGGGTCCTCGGTTGCTGCCTCCCTGAATCGCCTGCCAAGCGCTGGTTAGAGGCAGATCCCCACCCCCGCCCCCACTGCCACTGGCTCAGCAGGTCCATCTCCGGGTCAAGGTCTTTCTGAAGAAGAAATTAAGCACAGAAGCGGCCGCACTCCGTGGTGGAGAGCAGGGCTCCCGGGGCCTCTTCGTCCTCTCTCCTCACTCCCAAGAGGGCCATTTCAGCGGCCCGAGGGCAGCCACGTGAAAGCCCCAAGATCGCTAGCCTGAAAAATGAATTCAGCCGGCTTCTAAAAATAGGCCGAGTTTGGAGGGGAAGGCCGCCCGCCTGGGACAGGCAGCCTTCTCCTGGAAAGGCCCCTAGAGTCTCATCAGCGCTCACTTCTCTCTCTGAATTTCCACCTTACTGCTTGATCCGTTCATCAGAAAATGTGGAGGTTTAATCTTGGTTTCTCCCTGGTCTACATGGTCTGTCTACCAGGGAATAAAAACAGTGCTGTGCAGAAATGAGCAACAAGAGAGCCCTCGGGGGAGCGTTTGGAGGGTCTGGAGAGCGGGATGGGAGCGGAGTGCCTTTACAGGTAGGAACCAAAGACACTGTCCACCAGAAGTCATCACACAGCCCTTAACCACTGATAAGCCCGACACCCAGCAACACTTCAAACATTCCTGCTGACTCCTGGATGCTGATATGGGAAGGGCGGGTGCAGACTGTCCAGCCCAGACCCATCCTGAAACTCTCCCAGGCCACCCAGCCCCGGACACACCAGGACTTGGGCATCAGGCACCACATGTGAAAAACGGTAGCACACAATCCCTCACATGACGCAGACGAGTGTACACACCACAACAGATTCCTCCTAAGGCTCCAGCATCGCTCACCGCCCTCGCTGGGCCTGGGGGACTTTACGAGGGCACCTAGAACAGCCTTAAAAATAACCCAGACGTGGGAACCTGTTCAAACAAAAGGTTGACTCTGTCTCCTTGCCCTTTGAACGTTTTCTGTCTCCGACCTAATAGCACTGGGGTTTGTTTTTTAAAGTACTTGTTCTTTCGGGATGTTTCAAGCTTAAAATAAGGCATTTGCAGTGTGTAGGGGGTAGGG
>NW_011483017.1:85365-88395 GCF_000754665.1 Bison bison bison
CCGACTCTCTGCGACCCCATAGACGGCAGCCCACCAGGCTCCCGTTCCTGGGATTCTCCAGGCAAGAACACTGGAGTGGGTTGCCATTGCCTTCTCCAAGAATTATGCTAAATTACTCTAAAAAGTAAACAATAAGAAAATGAACAACCTTTGCGTTAGGAAACAGTGAGTGAGAAGGGCCAGCCGATCTTTCCTAAGAAAACCTAAAAATAGAACTGGGATTTAAAATGTGCTATTTCAGAATGGACTCCGACGTGGACATGTTAAGATTTGCTAAATTAACCAGAAAGTTGATAAGGTGATGGGTTATCCACCACAAACAAGACTCGGAAGGAGCCCAGGGGCCACCGGCTCCCAGCCCCGCCCCCTCCAGTTGCTAGAGGGACTCCCTTGCTTGTTATGAATGGCAAGCCTTCCGCCTTGACGTGATGGAATTTTCCACATGGTTTGGTTTCTCAGGGAGCTTTGTCAGCCCTCTCCTGAAAGCTGGAGGGGATGAGATGTGCTTCCAGCTCTATGAAACTCGTGTCTTAAAAAGCCACCCAACACACAGGGACACAAGCGCACACGCACGCGTGCACACACACACACACACACACTCACTCTTCAGATGCTATGTAACATCTAATACCAATTTTCCAGATGTGCAACTCAGTGGGGTCTGTGAGGTGGCCTCTGCACGGGATTGGACAAGGCCCTAGGGCGGGCGCGGCCTACACTCCTCAGCTACCTGTCCAGGCAACCCTACCCAGGAGCCCTAGTCCAGCCGTCGCTCGGGAAGCCGGGCGGGCGCTGTCCAGTTCAGCACCACTGCCTGAGCCTGAGTGCGCCAGCGGCAGGTGGGCGGTGCAGCGCCCGCCCGCAGGGTTCTGGGCCTACCTAGTTTTTGCATGCACGCACGGAGCCTTTCTTCAAGATTGGACACTCTGCTCTGCAGTTCATCGTAGTCATAGGCGCCAATTTCCTCTTGCAGCTCGTTAAGCACTGCCGTCAGATTCTGGACCTCCTCCTTAAACTGCAATACCAATTTGGCATCGGCCTTGTACTCCTCCAACACAGGTATCAAAGGCCTAAGTTCATCCATTTTCGCTTTTATCGCCTGCAAGGTTAAAATAAGCTGGGTTCAGTGCGATGCGTGCAAAAACTTCTAACACCCTGCCTTGGCCTGGCTTCTCCCTAGGTGAGGGAAAATGTCCACACTCCCGCTTTCTTTATAGTTTGATTTATTCTGGTCCACAGGAGTTAGAAGAGTATATTAAACAGTCTTCAGAACACCAACATATTTGGGAAAGGTCTTTATTGTCAGTTTAGAATGCAACATCTTAAGGTTACATGCTTTAAGTCACATACACAAAGTATCTCTTTTTTTGTTTGTTTTTGTTTTTTCAAAAAATGCATTGACAAGGGTTCAAACTATTCATGAAATGCATCTACAGTCACATGCAAAAGAGATCCTGGTTGTGTTCAAGGTTCCTTAGGGGCATGGTGCTAAGTAACGGGAAATAATAGTAAAAATGCAGGGTGCAAAAAAGCTCTCTGGCCCTCTGTCATGGTTACATGGGAGTGGACTGCTTCTTCAGTCTGCAGCATTGAAAAAACTCTTTTAAGTTAGCCCTGCAAGCAAGAAAATGAAAACTGTTGAAGAACTAGCTTACTAGCCTGCCTGAAACAGATAGCCATTAACAGACAAATATTTTCACCCTCACTTAAAAAAAAAATCACGCTTCAAGGCTAGAGTCAGTCCAGACAAACTGCTTTCACAGTCATGTAAGTACCCTCACAGCAATTGCTGCTGCAAGTGTTCAAGGCAATTAAAGTGTGGTCAGAAACAAGGGTAGCCCGTCTTCCCGCCAGAGCCATAGGATTCAGTATCTGGGAACGAGGAGAGCATGCTTGCAAAGAGGAGCCAGCCCATGGATGCTGAAGACATCCCTAGAGGAATCTGAGTCTACCCCCCGGGAAGAGAGTGCTGGCCTTATGAGGAGAGACACAAGCTCTTTTGGGTCAGGCAGGTCAAAATTTCTTTCTGAGATAATTCATGGTGACATGTCAGAAGCAAGCACAGGTCCACCTGAGTCCAGCAAGAGAGACTGGCTCATTTCGCCTCAACAGGATAAAGCTGCTATTATTTCATTTATCATATAGATTTATAACTTCATTAGCTTGCCATTTCGTCTGTATAATGTATGGCTTTTACAAGAGAATTAGTTCTTGCTGCACACAGGGAGAGCATCAGAGGAAAACATTAGCATAAAAAGGCCGGAAGACCCAGAGCATCAGCAGTCTGCAGTCCAGCGGGGCTGTGTAATTTGACCCGTTCATTTACATCTGGGCTTGGTTTCTAATTAACAGACATGTATGCCTTAATTAAGGTGCATATCATTTGTCAATTTAATGATTTTGAAGCTGAGTAAACTCTAGGTGTATATATACATACTTGTACATATGTATATATAATTTTAGGTCAAACCAACTCTGGCTTTAACAGTGGAGTTATGTGGAGAAAACAAAGACTAACCGGGAGGTGAGAAAGATGCTGGTGTCTCTCTGCCTTCCTGCACATCTACAGTGAGCCTGGTTGCCGCTAAATTAGGTCAGATGTGAAGAACTGCCCTGAGCAATCCCTGCTCAGAAATGGCTCTAATCAATTAAGCTAATCCTTGGCTAATGTGATTCACCTGCAGCAGCTGTGGGTCGGGAAGGACCAATCACGTCCCTTCCCAGCTAATCTGTGACTTGGCTGGAGAAGCTGGGGCCTGGGGTCCTGGCCTGGGAAGCTAATAGGTGTGAAAACCACATCTCAACTCTGCCCCTTTCAAGGTGAATTTCCGCCAAACCAGGGCAAGGGCAGGTGGCCTCTCTACTTCCAAGGAAGGCTGCCACTGGCAAGAAAAAGAGCAATCCTTGCTGGGCTCCTCCCTGGCTTCAAACTGCTATTCTGGAGGGAAAGTGGGAGCAGGAGCGGGAATCACAGTCTCAGAGGAGGGGAGTGGGGGAAGGAGAAGGGGAGGGGAGAAAAGGCGGGAGGGT
>NW_011483017.1:88795-94366 GCF_000754665.1 Bison bison bison
AGGGGGGAGGGGAGGCGCAGGAGCCACACACGTACCTTGAACTGCCTGGCCAGGTGCTGCTTGTGGCTCTCCTCCACCTGTCTGAACTTGGACTCCAGCCCTTTCATCTGGTTCTCCATCTTCTCCACGTACTGCAAGTCCCTCTGGGTCCGCCGGTCCAGGACCTCTATGGACTGCGACATGTTCTGCACCTGTCAAAAAGGCAACAAGCAGGTTCAGGGAAGGAGCGAGCGGCAGGTGCCCGGAGATTGTGTTTGCCTCCTAACAGAGATAGCACCGGGAGCCAGAGGCGGCCTGTGCGTGACTTACTAGTTTATCACCAGTGTCGGGCTGTTATGAGCAAGAACCCTTGAACAGAGCAAACCGTCTGGTCAACGTTTCCTCTGCCATCTTCCAGGATGTGTTCTTACAACCAGGCTGCAGGGACCTCTGGCTCCCTGTTGGTCAAAGCTCCAGGCTTATGGCTTTGGGTGGCCTTTTCCTTCGGGGGGGACAGGCGATTGCGTCTATTCTGAGGGATGAATTGCATCACGCACAAACGCCAAGAAACATGAACGGCGTGGCGGGGCTCCTCTACCTCCGGGCACAGCTCCCTCCCCTAAACCTCGCCGGGTGTCTCGCTGAGAGGGCTGAGGGCACAGCGCGGTGCTCGGGGAGCAGGGGACGGGCTCCCTGCTTCCGCATCTCACACGCCGTCCATCACACCCCACAGTATCACAGGCAGATGACTGCTCTGCAAACGTGCACGTTCAGAACAGAGTCAGGAATCAATCACTCAGCAAATGAAGAATTGCTGTTCTACATCTTTACAGGCAGATCTGAATTGAGTCTAGTCTCAAGATGAAACTTTAATATTCAACAGGGTTCCAGAGAGCTCAAAAGAAAAACAGTTTTAGAGCAGCTACCTGCTCTATTTTCAGGAAACGGGCTTGCCCTTCTGTGCCCAGGCATTCAGGGTGGTGGGGAGGAGGAAAGAGGTGCACAGTGGCTGTCTGGGTCACCTCCTCAGAATTGAATCCAATCACTAGCGGGAAGATAACTCCATAATCGCAAATCTTTATTTCTGATTTTCTTTTTTTTCCTGAATTTGCAGATACCCTCCCTTTTTGGAACAAAATTGTTTTGGGTGTGAGGCTCAGCTTTGCCTGGTCAGTAAAAGAAGAGATGATACTGCAGTCCCCCCACCAAATAAAAGACCAAGAGGCTTCTCAGTAGGAAAAACTGATGCTGCTCAACTTGGCGCTGAGGAATGCCCGGGTTCTATGGTTTGTTACTAGACAGTAATACACATGAATTCGGTTTAAAATTTCAGGTTTATAATATACAGCATGTAGGTGACTATGACTCCCTCTGACCCTTTCTCTTTGGATGCTTCAGGGGAAACTCAAATATATTTGCTCTATTACCTCAGGTCTTCCTGTCCCCCATCTCCCCCTGCTCCAATGGTTTGTTCTGTCTCTTTAGGTAACTGTGGACTTCTGAGAAAATTTGTATTTCCTTTATCCTTCCAGGCCCAGCCCAAATGCCACCTCCTCCGGGGAGGCTTCCTTGATGTGCCAAGCCAGACGTGGCCACACACCACTTGGGAACACCGTGGCCTTGCTGGCACCAGGCCTGCACAGCAGCCACCCACGTCCCTGTCTCAACCACCAGGAGGGAGGTGGAAGGGCCTCGTTCACACCTGTTACCCACACACGGTCTGGCCCCTGAGGCACAGCCATAGTGGGAGGAAGGAACAGAAACGGCAGCTGCAGTCAAGACCCCTTTTCCCCCCTCCCTCTCCTGGGTGGACTCCTGAAGCCACAGCAGAACCCACAAGGCTGCTGACTAGACTCTGCTGCACAGAAATGGCTGGGCCCTCGCTGGCTTCAGCCTGGTCTTCTCAGGGGTCCACACGCAGCCCTCCCGGCTGTTCAAATGCCAGAGAAGGATGCTGTTAATGAATTTTTGTGTGTGTTAGTCGGTCAGTCATGTCTGACTCTTTGCGACCCCACGGACTGTAGCCTGCCAGGCTCCTCTGTCCATGGAATTCCCCAGGCAAGAATACTGGAGTGGATTGCCATTCCCTTCTCCAGAGGAACTTCCCAACCCAGGGATCGAACCTGGGTCTCCTGCATCACAGGCAGATTCTTTACCATTTGAGCTACAGGGAAGTCCTGTTTTAATGAATTTAAATGGTTTAAAATCAAATTTTAAATTTAGGAAACACATTTTAAAGATGCTAAGCTACTCATCTGCCCTATAGAGCCCCCCCACCCTCCGCCAGTCCTTCCCAGGCTGGGCGAGCGCCTCCCTTTCCCTCCAATCAGAGCAGATAATCAAGCCCCAGATGGCAGTCAGGCCCCTGGGTCTCAGACCTGCAGCCTGGAGGCCCTCCGCTGAGCACAAGCATCCTCCTCCTTGTAGGATGTTCCCCCAGAAGCCAGCTGAGGAGCTCAAGTTCGCACAGCTGCCAACGGCACAGGGCACCCCTTCCCCGCCCTGCCTAAGGTGGCCATGCTGAGACGGGCAGGGCGGCAGCAACTGAGGGGCAGACGCCCCGGGCCTGGAGGGGACCCCGCCCACTAGTGTTAATGGGACGTTTCTTGGTTTCAGGCACTGGGCTATGGATCTCATCTGATCTTTACAAAACCCTGGGAGGCAGGCTCTAGTTCAAGTCTCATTACAGAGGAGAGCAAGGCTCAGAGAAGTTAAGTGACTTGGCAACTGTCGCACAGCAGACAGCCAGCAGGCAAGGCCTGGACCGGCTGCAGAGCCCACGCTTTCAAATTCTGGGCCTTGAGCGTCTTCACAGACGACAGAGCCCAAGGCTCTAATGCGGGGGGCGGGGGGCTGCGATCAGGGGACACTGGGGCCAGGCTCCTCTGAGACTGTAGGCCTCAGCAAAGCAGCAGCAAGGCTCCCCTTTTGGAAGCTCCTGGGGTGGGTTTTAACAGGACCCCAGCCCCAGGGAGAGAACAGATGCTCAGAAAGAAAGAGGAGGAGGGTGGGAGGCCCCTCCACACCGAGGATGGCTTCTGCTTCAGAGCACAGTGCCCGCCAGGGTGTAAAATCGGGCTCTAAATTTTTCAGCAGTTGTGCTGGGCGGATGCGGGCAGGAAGGTGCCTCCGAGGCCAGGGTTCCTAGCAGGGCTCGAGGGGCCGCCCACCAGCCCCCGAGGCCCCTCCGAGCTCCACTCCCTCCTCCACAATCATGAATAATTAAAGGCCCAATTAGGCTCTGGTCTAGTTTGCTGGTAATAAATGTGTGTGAAACCTGTTACACGCATTTTTCTTTAATTCTTTTACAGTGATTTCTTGGTGTGGCTGAAGATGGTGGAGCAAAGTGCATGGGGTCCTCGAGGGCCATCCTCCTGCCCTGGGCGGGGCGCCGAGGCCCCTCCCCAGCCCCTTCCAGAGGGCAGAGCTCCAGGAAGCCCCCACCCTGCCCTCCTGATTTCCAGAGAGGGCCTGCTTTGCCGGAACCTGTGTGAGGGGCTGCAGATGTGCTGGGCCTGCGCTGAACTGGACAGACTGGGTGGGCTGCTGGGCCTCCAGTCCCCCCAAGGAGGGCCTGCCCCCAGGGCAGGCCCAGCGCCCCCCAGGGCAGTCCCCCGCGCCCTCCAGGGCAGGCCCCCGCGCCCCTCCTCCACAGCCTGTGCTGCTCGGCTGATGGAGGAGTCACGGCTTTCCTGGGGCGTGTGGCGTATGTGTGTATAAGTGAGCACTCGCATGTGATGTGTGTATGACGTATGTATACGTGTGTGTCTGTGCGGTGCATGTGCGTGTGTTTACGTGTGATGTGTGTAAGGTGTGTGTCCTTGTGAGGTGTGCATGTGACCGTGTGTATGTGTGTTTGTGTGTATGTGTGTGGGGTGTGTGTATATGAGTGCGTTTATGAGCGTGTGCATTTCCATGTGGTGTCTATGTGTATTTGTGTGCAGTTGTACACATATGTATGTGTGTGCTGTGTGCGTGTGGTGAGCGAGGGGTCCTGAGGTGCCGCATGCCGTCTCCCTGGGGAGGGTGGAGATGGAGCAGAAGGGCTGCCCTCTGCCCCCGCTACCAGGAGCTCCCGGGAAACCTGGCGCTCAGGTTCTGAGACCCCAGGCTCCTGTGTGGACTGTCCCGGGAGGTGGGATGGCCGTGATCTGGGGCACCGGCCTCCGTGGGGGGCAGGGGGTGCTGGCTGGGCTCAGAGCTGGTGCCCCTGCCCGCCGGCTGCCAACCTTGGGATAGTCAGCCCGCCACCCTGGACCCAGATTCCACGCCTTGAAATGGGGTGAAACCCTCAGCAGCTTCACCGGCTCTTGTGAGGCGCAACTGAAAGAGCAGATTAAACCCACACGTGCTGCTCCCCGGGGGGTCACGAAGGTGATGACTTAATCCACTTTTGCAGCAGGAAGGCATCCACAGGAGCGATCACCTCCTGGCCATCACTCAGTCCAACCACCCAGAAGCAGGGAAAAGCCCCCACCGCGGCCCTGCTCCCGGGGGCACGGGAGCACTCCAGGTGTGGCTCGGGGAAAGCTCTGGCCCTCTGGACCCCAGGCTGTGGTCGTGAGCCCGAGACAGTGGTGTGGGAGAGAGGCCCGCACGCCCCCTCGCTCCGCACACGTGGCTCCGGGCAGAGATGCTCCCCCCACTCCAGGCAGCCCGGGGGAGTCTCCTCCGTCCCTCCCTCCCTCCATTTCATCCATTCACCAATATTCCCAGCGGGCCATGCTGGGGGAGAGCCAGGCCTCGGAGCTGGGAGGCACTCTGCAGGCTTGCCACGCCTTGCTGCCAGCTTGGGGGCACACACACACAGACACACACAGAGCCACGCGCCCCCAAGACTCACCTTCTCCAGTAGCTGCCTCAGCTGTTTCGTGCGGGCATCCCGTGAGCACATGGTCTGCTGGGGGGCGACCACTGTGCAGATACACCTGCCCTCACTGTCCTGGGCAGAGCTGTACACCTGCCAGCTCTCCTCAGGGTTGGTGGGCAGCACCTGGGGGCAGGGGGCGAGGGAGAGGGAGGGAGAGAAAGTGAGACCATGGAACATCGCACCGGGCATGACCATCCACGCCCAGCCCCCAGGAAAGGGCAGAAAAAAAGCAGTCCAAAGACAGCTGCTGACCGCGGGGTGGGGGGCACATGGGGGAGGAACCCAGACGGTCTCCCATCAGGATCCCAGGGCTGGAAGGGAGTCTAATAGGCATGGCTCTTTCAAACATATTTTTTAATTCAAGGGATTTTTAAACTTAGGGGATGGTTAGAGTTTTGGCGTCTGACCCAGCTGACAGGTTCGGTGGAAGGGAGGGGTGAGCAGAGGCTGTGAGCTGGGTGAGGAGCGAGGCAGGGAAGCAAGCGGCTGGTTGAGTCACAGCCGCACATAATTCAGAAATAAGATCTCCTCCCGTAAGGCCAGCAGGGGCGGCTGGTGCAGTCGCGCTCCGCTGCTCCCCGAAGCTGGGGAGGAACAGCCAGGATCCAGCTGCCTGTTAGCCCGGAGCTGGGATGACCCCAGGCCCCGGCCGTGTCCACCGCCTGCCTAGTGAAGGCCCCTGAGGGGACGCTGGGCTTCCACCCAACACAGGCTGCAGCCCC
>NW_011483017.1:94466-94917 GCF_000754665.1 Bison bison bison
GCGGGCCTCCCCCCCACCACGGGCTGCCGCCCACGAGCCATTTGGCAGATGTCGCCAAGTTGCTGGTGACACGCTGTGCAGGGGTCACACCCAGCCTCAGCCCTAGGCGTGCCCAGCACCCTCACCACACCTGAGCTGCACACGGCTGCTGACACGCAGACATGGCTGGTATCACCTTGCAGCCCAGCTCAGGTGGTCCCGACCGCCAGGTACCCGGGGTGGACACTACCGTCTGAAAACTCCCCCTGAGCACAGGTCTTGTAGCCTGCCGGGTGGCCGCAGGTCACCTCCCTTCTATTTTTAGCGTGGGGATGGGAAGAAGTTGGGTGGACGGAGTCCAGGGTACAAACATTGCATTTCATTCATTTCCAGCCCCAGGGGCACAGGACCCCGGGGCAGGAACAAAGTCATCAGCAAGGAGGCGGCTGCACGCAGTCCTCAGAAGGGCAGG
>NW_011483017.1:95126-95482 GCF_000754665.1 Bison bison bison
CACCCTCCGCCGAGGGGACCCGGGGACCTCTGCCTGCGCTGGGGAGAAAGGCGCCTCGGGACTCCGAGGGCTGGAGCTCCTAGCCCGGCCGCCCGGCCGTCCGGGCCCCACTCCGCCGGTCCAGTCCGGCTTTTGCCAAGTGGGGCGGGCTCAGCTCCGAGCCCAGACTGGACCCGGCCGGACGGGGGCCACCGCGTCTCCCACTGAGTTGCTGAGTGACCTTGGACAAGTCCTCAAGACCCCTGCCTCAGTTTCCAAACCTTGTCAACAAGGGCATATTAGTTGAGTGTGGACTCCCAGCCTTTCGAGTCCCCGGCAGGTTCTCGGGAGGCCCCCGCCAGGGGACCGGACCGAGG
>NW_011483017.1:97745-103438 GCF_000754665.1 Bison bison bison
GCTTTGTTGGGACCCTGCAGATCCCACCCGAGGCTGGTGTCTGCAAAACCCTGACGCGAGCTGTCGGGAAGCAGCAGGCTCTTATCACCTCCTGTGTACATGACCCCGGATCAGAGCCGGGACGCGCGGTGCAGCCGCTGTAACCCCCAGCTCAGAAACACCACCAGCGCAGCGGAGCAGACTCCCAGCACCGTGCAGGAACAAAAACCTCCCAACCGGCCAACCGACCAAGACAGGCAGCTCAGAGGGTTGCTCCGTGTTCAGATTCTGCAGCCAGACACCCTAGGTGTGGGCAGCCTGGGTTCTCTGCCCCTGACTGGTTGTGAGACCTCAGCCAAGGTAATTAGCCCTCCCATAACTCAGTTTCCCCATCTGTAAAGGGCATATTAGCAGGGTGTATGAGGCTTCAGTGAGTCAGCGCAAGAGCAGACGTGGCAGCCAGGAGGGTGCCCACCCTCGTCACGCCCGCTTTGCAGAAGACCCAGCGCTCGGAGGGGACCCTCAGTGGGGCAACTGACACATGGGCGTGGGATGAGCTGGGATTTGACGCCCCCAGACACCCCGCCACCTCTCCTAAGAGCTGCTTTTAGCTAAAGACCACCCACAAGAGATGCCGTTGGTACAGACACACGAATACGGAGGAAGTGCTGCTGGATGTGGAAACAACTCCCAACACCCAGAGCTGTTCTAGGAAGGTGAGCGCCAAACATGCAGACATAGAAAATGAAAAAGAAAAAAAAACCCTCTTCTGATCTTGAAGAACTTCTGATCTGATTTTGTGGCAGTAATGTCCCAGGGGATTTACAATGGGTACTCTAAATTAGAAGAGAGTCAGCCTGGCTGGGCTGTTCAGTGGAGGAAATGAAATCCAGGTCATTTGCTCCAATGGAGCCAAGTCCTGCTGGTATTAGACCCCCCCAGGGTTGAGGGGCCAGCCCGCCCCGCTCCCCCGGCCCGGGGCTTTCCCAGATGCACCAGAGGGCAGGCAATTAGGGCCAGCCGGGAGACCCGAAACCCCCTTATCATGTTTCTCCTGAGCCTGCAGTCCTGAAGGGGAGCCTGAGGCGTCCATGGCATCCCCATAAGCATGGCTGACAAGAGTCCTTTAAAAAGCGCTGGGTCACTCACACCTGCTGTCAAATGGGGCCGCACCCTGGAATTCCTACAGCTCCCTGGGAACTCAGCAGACCCCCCGGAGCTCAGAGCACTGAGAGGGACGGGAGGAAAGCTGACTCACACCCACTGGACGCCCTTAAGTCCTGGCCACCATCTCATCACCGGTCAGCTCGCTATACAGAATCGGACAGACGCACTGCTCCCGCCTCCCCTCCCAGAGGCTGTGGACGCAGCTGGCTCCCCCGAGGGGACCCTGTACTGCTGCTCGGAGCCGCACCTGTGCTTCTGTAACCGACACCATGTGGCTCTCACCACTGGGAGGGTCAGGGCAGGTCACTCCCTTCTAATCCCCCACCCAGCTCCTCTCCAGTGTCCGGGATCTGTGATTCAGGAGGAGAGACGACCGCTTTTAATGCATTTGGAAAGGGTCACGTGAGAAGCCTCGGCAAGTGTAATTTGATTTAGAAGCTACACAGCACTTCCAAAAGCACACTGAGGCTTGTTGAAGGATGGAGGCATACGGATTAAAGGCTCCGTGGCACTGGCCAACGCCGAGTGTTCTTCCTACACGGCTCTCCTTGGAGCCAGGGCTCACTTACATTTGCAGCCCTGAATAGCCGTCTTTGGACTAAGGAGCGGGTACCGCGCCCCAGACACCCTTACACGAAGCAAGTGACTCACAGAATCCTTACAGTTGCCCTCGGGATGGTGCCAAGGCAGCTCAGCTTTACAGAGGAGGCGTTTGGGGCTTAGAAAGATGACAAGACCTGCCCAAGGTCACATGAGGAGCCCCTCTCCCAGGGTCAGGCTCAAAGACACGGTCCGCCTCCGCCCCTCAGATGTCACGGTGTTTGGGGCCGTCTGAGACCACCAGCTGGGTGGCTGATGAACAGCAGACATTTCCTGCTTACAGTTCTGGAGCCGGATGTCCGAAATCAAAGCGCCACGTGGTCACGGTCCAGTGCGGGCCGCCTCCCCGCGTCCTCACGTGGCGGGAGGGGTGAGGGGCTCTCGAGCTTTGTCAGGAGGGGCCGATCCCATTCAGGAGGGCAGAGCAACTCCTGAAGTCCCCATCTCCTTGTGCCATCACTTCTGGGGGTGAGTATCTCAACATATGCGATTTGGTGGGTGGTGGGGGGCGGGGGACACAAGCATTCAGACCGTGGCCCGAGCCACGTGACACCCCTTGAGGTGCAGGAGTACCGTGTCTTCATGGCCACAGATACCTGCCAAGTGTGCCATTCCACGGGCACGACGCACCGCTGTTCCTGCCAGAGCCTGGCTGGGCTCCGGGCAGCTAAGCCCGAGGGAGTGCGGGGAGCTCTGCCCGCTCCCCGGCCCCTGCGGGGCCTGCGGGCTGGGTCATCTGTCCTCACGCCAGCCCGTCCCAGCCTTGACCTTGGTGGGCTCCGTGCAAAGGCACCGGCAGATGGGAAACAAGGATCCCCGGGCCTCCCGGCTCTGCAGGTGGGGACCGGCGTTACATAACACTGAACGCGCCCTCCCGCCTCCAAGCCTGTCCTCCTTATAAGGGGCATTCGGCAGGCAGGGTCCAGGTTGCAGACAGAGTCCCCCCAATGGCCGCGGGGTGAGGGAGCGTGTCGGGCAGGCGCCTCTGATCACCTCCCTTCCACGGACAGGAAACAGGCCCATGGGGTTCACGAGGACTTACAGGGCCCGGGGCCAGCCTCCCGTGCTCCAAGGCAGACCCCAGAGGACAGTGTGGAGGCCTTTCTGCTATTTAAGAACATCCGTATTTCCATCAGCTATTTGCTTGTGGCTGGGGGTGGGGGCGCAGAGAAGGAGGGGGAGAGAGAGAGAGAAGGGGAGGGGAGGCAGGGGACAGCAGGGGCGCGGAGCCTCTCTGCTCTGTCCACCCTGCCTTCCTCCTGCTCTCCTGGGAGCTCTGGGGGCGGCAGGACCTGGCCTTCCGCTGCTGGAGGAGGCCACCCTCCCAGCAGCCGCGAGGGACCACCGTGGGGGACCACCATGGACTGTCCTTCCTCTGGCCATGGTTCCTCTGGCCATGGAAATTTCCAGGCAAGAATACTGACTGGAGTGGGTTGTCGTTTCCTACTCAAGGGGATCTTCCCAACCGAGGGATCGAACCCAGGTCTCCCGCATTGCAGGCGGATTCTTTACCAGCTGAGCCCTCAGGGAAGTGCTGTCTTCCCCCCAAATTACAAATCATACCAAATGTAACAAACAGCGTGACCGGGTGTCGGGGCCGGTTCGGAGGTTCAGAGGGGACACACACTAAGAAGGGCCGTATCCTGTTTCTTACTCCCTGGAGCTCAGTCCCTGCGCAGACGCTCACAGAGTCAGGCAGTGCACGGCTCCCTGCGTGAAGCCTCCCTTTAGGCGGGAGAGAGCTGAGGTGATGACCAGTGCTCCCTCGAAGGCGCCCTCCCCTCCCGGGATGAAGGGCTTGCTGGCTCTCTCCAGCTCAGGGGCGGGAAGCAGCTGACCCCCGCGGGCCCTGGTTCACAAAGCTCCAGGTTCAGAGCGGGCTGAGCGCTGGGCCACACAGTTAGAGACCCGGCTTTCAAACCCTCTCCAAAGGCCACGGGAGCTGGCCTGACAGTGCCCCTCCTTGCTGGTTCTCAGCGATGCCATTTCCCTGCTCTTGTGTTTCTCTCTCTGTCGTAACAAGAACATGAACTCGGGTGTCCGGCAGACTTGGGCCGCATCCAGGGTCTGTCACCTACGCGCTGGGCCACTGGGCAGGTGACTCACCGCCCGCGACCCGCCCCTCGGCCTCCTCATCTGGAGACTGCGGACAGTAGCCCAGGGCGCTGAGGCTTAGGCCCCGCGGTGGGGAGGGGCCGGCGCTCAGAGACACGCAGGGACAGTAACCCTCACAATTGGTTCCCCCCTAGTGCCTTCAGCTCCCGGCCAAGTTTCTGACATGTAATCATCTGAAAAAATGAAGACGGTGCATCTCTCTGGTGCAGTTTCTATTCCCTTATCTGAGCCGCCCTGGGAGGGACCTCAGGCTGCTGCCCTGGGGGTGAAGCGTCTGCAGGGCGCCCCCAGAGCCGAGAACAGCTTCTGTCCCCACTGCCCCGCCCTCAGCGGCCTGCATCTAATTCGGTTTAGCCAGTAATTAGTTTTGTATGACTTTACACCCAGTGTTAATACTGATTACAGGGCCCGATAACTCTGGTGATAAATACAACCCAAGGCAGAACATCACCTTTCTTTCCACTGGGGAAGGCTGGAGTCGGTGGGACGAGGGACACACTGCTTTCAGAGAGGAAGCAGCTGCCTCACGACGGGGATTTACAGCCCCGCCCCCGGGTGTCACAGAGGGTGTCCCAGGGCCTTTCTGCCCAGAGACGAGGGCACCTCCTGGGCAGCCTCTGGGCAGCCCCCGAGGCAGTGGCCAAGCTCGCTGCAGAGACGAAGTCAACTGCACGCATTCTGAGCCCAGCTGTCCTGAAGCCCCCACCCCCTGGACCACTAACCCCAGCACAAGTGGACCAAAGAGCTGGGGAGTGAGGGCCTGGGGCAGGTGGACAGGACGTCAGTGGGATTGCTGAGCCCCGGCTCCGACTCAAGCAGGTGACAGAAATCATGCTTCTGTCTGAACGGACTGCTTTATTCTTGTTCGGTTTGTTCAGGGCGGTGGGTTGGGGTCTTCAGTCTGGCTGGATATGAGGAGGCGAGAACAGGTTTGAAGAGAGAGGGCCCTCAGTGGTCAGCTCCACGTCGGCCCCACTGAGACGCCTGCCTGCCGGCTCACAGGACCCATCCATCCCTCACCCTACCCCGGGGACCACTCACGCCTCTTTTTGGATGCTGAGACCTGCACGCAGCTCCCCAGGCTCCGGACAAGCGTCACCAGTCACTCTGTAAAGCCTGGGGGCCCCCGAGGGCCCGGGGACGGCTGGCGCTCCGAGGTGCCCGTGCGCCTTTCACAGCTGGAACCCCCACCCCAAGGGGTCAGGGTCTGTAATTCCGAAAGGCCAGGCCCGGCCTGGGGACTAATGAAAAGGGATCCACTTCACCCCAGAGATAAAGCTAATCCTTCAATGCTCCTTTGCTGAGCGCCGAGGCTCTGGGCCCGTCTGCGTGCTGTGGCCTCTGTGTGCAGCGCCCCTCACCCACCTGTGCCTCCCCATCTCCCTGCCCGGGCTCAGCAGGTGCAAATGGTATCCCTTCTCCAAAGCATGCTCAGCTCCCTCCACTCCGACCCCAGCGTCCTCGGGCCTCTCGAACAAGCTGGCTTGGCAGTGTCTCAGTCCCCCCGCTAAGCACCGTGGCCCGTGTGCCAGACGGCCAGGCCTGGACTCAGCATCGCCCGCCCAGGCGTGCCGGTGTCAAGCCTGACCAGCTGGTATCAGAGAGCTGCACAAGCAGGAAAGGAGGACAGGACCGGAGTGGGGTTAGCAAGGGAGGCATCTTCGAGCCTCACCAGGCTTCATGCTCTTCTTTTAAAAGGGTGGACATTCAGGCTGAAGCTCAGAGCCCTTCTCAAGATCACCAGAGAGTGGCTGGTGGGGCTGGGAGGGGAGGGGCAGCTCGGCCCAGGGTCACTGTCAAGAGCTGTCCTCCTCTTCTGGGCCATGTCACAC
>NW_011483017.1:103538-105022 GCF_000754665.1 Bison bison bison
AGCCTGGCGCGTAGTAGGCCATCGATCACTAGCTGGCGTTCGACTGAGTGGCTCATCGTAAGCGCGCTGTTGGGAGAACAGATGGCCCGGCCATGTGCGCTCCACCCGCCCCCGCCCGTCTGCCTGAATCCTTCAAGCAGCGTCCGTGAAGTGCAGGTGACACCCACGTGGTTCCGACTTGTTCCCATTCGGACGGGCCCTAATCCATAAACACAGCGGCCCTGGAACCTCGTGTCCACATTCTTCGAAAGGCCCCTGAGACGGAGGGTGCGGCCATGGGGGCAGCTTACTTGAAGCGGGAGAGGAAGAGGGCGGGGGGAGACGGAGCCCACCCAGGCCGGTCACCACTGCCCTGCCCTCCTTGTCCCGAAGCCCAGAGGTGATCACCCATCACACGTGCAGGGACCATCGTTCCTGACGCCAGGCAGTGTGGCTTCCCAGAGTCGGATCCCTTTGGGATCAAGAAGCAAGGGTCTTGGGTAGGGGTGTCTCCAAGGAGCTCTCAGACTCACAGCAGCCGTGTACCACACCTACCCCCAAACCCAGTCCCTGCCTTAGAGGTCTGACGAAGGAGAGAGGCGCCTGGCCTGACCCCAAAGAAGCCCACCTGGGTGGGACCAGGGCAGCCGGGGTCTCTGGAGCGGGTGGCCAAGCCAGCCACTGTCTGACACCTTCACAGACGTGGACCAGTTACAGTGATCTCTGCCAGTTGGGCCTCGGCTCTAAAATCCCATTACCATTAGGGATACTAGGCTTCTGACGGAAGATTCTCACAGCACAGACTCAGAGGCAGCCCGGAGGGTAGGGCCCTGCCCGTCAGCTGTGCTGAGGGAGGCATTCCCTTGAGGGATCCTACAGCTCCGCTTCGCAAACAGGAAGCTTCCAAAGAAAACAACATCATTTCCCTTCCTGGCCTGGAGGCCTCAGGGAGCTGACCAGGGTCCTGAAGGGATGGTGTGGCTGCAGGAGTGTGTGCAGGGGCTGGCCACACTCGGATGTCCATTACTGACAGCGTGGACGGGTGAGGGCTCTCGCCACCCAGACAAAGCTTCCAACCCAAGCTAGACCAAAAGTTTCTTCTAAGAACAGGGGATCTTTAAAAAGACTGATAAGTGAACCTTTGGAGGAGGGCTGGGAATGGAGACTCAGGGAGCCTGGAGGTGAGGAGGCCAGTAGGGCTTGAAGGGCCCGAGGGTGGTCACTTCCAGGGCACCCAGACCAGCCGTCTCCTCCCCGAGATGTCTAAATTAGGCACATGCTTCCTGGCTCCTTTCTGCCGTGTGTGCTCGTGTGTGTGGAGTGGGAGCGTGTGTGAGCGTGGGCACGTGCACTCATACAGTGTCCACCCACAGAGCCCGAGTCTGCCCCTCGGCCAGGCCATCCCTGCAGCCAAGAAAACTCACCTGGAGACCGGGTGGACCCTCTCCAGGGGGCACGGCTGATTGCCTGCGGGGCACCAGCAGCGTCTCCCGCGGGTGGGGCTG
>NW_011483017.1:106644-110041 GCF_000754665.1 Bison bison bison
GTGGGGAGGGCGGCGGCGGGGAAGCCGGGACAGGATGTGACATCAAGCAGGCGGGAGAAATTTAACTGGAAGGGAAAACTCCACCCTGGCTGGCCCAGCGGCGTGGCTCTAGGCCCCTGGCCTCTGGGATCCGGGCCCCCCTGGACTCAAAGAGTGGACGCAGAGCAGGGAGGGGCGCAGGCCGAGGATGGAAAGGCTGGACATCTCCCGGAGGTGTCCTTGGAGGCCACTCCTCGGTGAGATAAACTGAGGCTCTGAGCCGGGAGGGGTGATGGGGGAGAGCTGAAGGGGGATGGACTCAGAGCTCGAGATGGGTCCCGTACTCCTCGCAGGTCTCCTTCCTGTCCTTCCGGGGTGCCTAGCAAGAGATCAAAGAGGGAGCAGATGGCGCAGGGGCTTCTGCCCCACGTGGGCCTCTTGGCTGAGGGTCTGTCCTTGTGTTCCTGGATCATATGCATACATGGGGGCGGGCGTGCACAGGCGTGTGCGTCCCCACTGGGTGTGTGCACGTGTGCTCAGATGGAAACAGACCCGACTCTGCCTCCCCAGGATGCCTTCGCTGAACCAGGAGCCTAGGAGAGCTCGGTGGGCCTCCAGACCCCGGAGCAGGCCCGCTGTCCTACCCAGAGGCGTGGACTCACCCTCTAGCTGGGAGGAGATGCGCTTTCTTCCTTGCCCCTCTCTGTGTCAGCCCCACGCTCTCCTTTCCCATGCACTCCCAGCCCAGACCCAAGTCTTAGACCCCACAGTCTCCATCATATGCCCCATTTGAGGCGAGACGTCCCTAAGCACCGCTGTTTTCTGAGAAGCTACACTGGTAATAGGTATTAAGAAACCTCCCTCTTATCTCTTTCTCAGTGTTTAGTCTTTGGAAAGTAAACTCTGTGAAGGAAATATCTACCAGCCGTTAATCATAGAATGCAGAGCGCCAAGGGGTGGAGCAGTCCGGGCCTCTTACATCACAGGTGGGGAAGCTGGAGCCTGGGGGCGTAACTCACACGGGATCCCCAGAGCGGGAGATCCGGGAGCAAGACTGTTGTTTCTCAGTCGCTCAGTCGTGTCCATCTCCTTGTGACCCCATGCACTGCAACGCACTAGGCTTCCCTGTCCTTCGCTATCTCTTGAGTTGGCTCAAACTCATGCCCATTGAGTCAGTGATGCTATCTAACATCTTATTCTCTGCCACCCCCTTCTCCTCCCACCTTCAATCTTTCCCAGCGTCAGGGTCTTCTCCAATGAGTTGACTCTTCACATCAGGTGGCCAAAGTATTGGAGCTTCAGCTTTAGCATCAGTCCTTCCAATGAGTATTCAGCATTGATTTCCTTTAGGATCGACTGGTTTGATCTTGCAGTCCACAGGACTCTTTAAGAGTCTTCTCCAGCACCACAGTTTGAAAGTATCCATTCTTTGGTGCTCAGCCCTCTTTATGGCCCAACTCGCACATCGTCCCTGACTCCTGGAAAAACCATAGCTTTGACTAGACGGACCTTTGTCTGCAAGGTGACGTTGCAGATCAAGGCATCCGTGCACGCAAAGTTGCTTCACTTATGTCTGACTCTTTGTGACTCCATGGACTGTAGCCCACCAGGCTCCTCCGTCCGTGGAATTCTCTAAGCAAGAATACTGCAGTGGAAATATATGTTTTACTATATTCAGTTTTTACAGGTAAAATGATCCTGTGATACACCAAAACCATCGGATTGTATACTCTAAGTGGGTGAATTGTGTGGTTTGTGAATTATATCTTAAGAAAGTTGTTTTAAAGAGTTACACAGACTCATTATTTTTATTGCTTGAAAAGCTAACACAGAAAGAAGAACATAGCAGGAGAGACAGAAGCCTGGGGCCCAGGACGCGCGGGGCTGGGGCCAGGTGGGGGTGATGCAGACGTTCCTGTGCGTGCGGAGGAAGTACTGGGAACAAGTGTTGGGTCTTGTCCCCTAAAACCAAATCTGACTTCTGGCCATGGGGGTCACCCTTCCGTGCCCACGCGTTCTGCAGGGGCATCAATGAGGCGGCCCCTACCCCAGCTGCCAACAGTGAGAGAGCTGTGGCCTCAGGAAGCACCCAGGACGTGCCAGGCCCACAGACCGAAGGCAGAGGACAGATGAGCAGAGCTGATGTCACCCCCACGCGCTTTGCAACTTGGAAATCCTAGCTTGTCCTTGAACCTGACAGGCTGGGAAGACGAAATCAAACTGAAATGTTGCTAAGTAAAAGCTCGTTTATCTTCACGGCACGAGCTAGGATCTCCTGGAAGAACCCTGTGATACGGAGGAAGGAAGCATCTCTGCATTTCAGGGCTTGGTTTGCATCGTCAGGGTTTATCATATTCTTATTCCCTCCTGCAAACCGAGTCCCCTTACAGTCGGGGCTTGTTCTCGTCCAGTGCCCACCCCGGCGCCCCCAGCAGCCCTTCCTCAGTTCTCTGCTCCCGACCACGGCTTTGGGGTTGGCCAAAGCTGGGCTGAAAGGTGGCCACAGCTCTGCTGACCAGCTTAGACTCCAGTCTTCTCACCCAGCGACTTTCCCGCCTGGCAGCCCGTGAAGCCCCCAGAGCAGCGGCTGCAGGTAGAGTCAGGCTGGGGGCTCTGTCTGTGTGTCTGGCAGTCGGAGCAGCCTCTTGCCCGCTTGTGCCAGCCCTGAGCCCCTTCAGCTGGTGCAGCAGGTCCCAGGCACCCCCTCTCCTGCCGTTCATCCTGATGGAACTCAGGCCTGAGCTCAGAAGGAACTGACTTCCCGCCGAGACTCCTCAGGACGCCGCCACATCGATGGGGCTCGCGCTCCTTTAAGACAGGCCTCCTCCTCCCTCTGCCAGGCTCCTTAGAAGGTGACAGAGTGGTTGCCTAGGCAACGGCACTGCCTCTCCCCCCTCCTCCCTGCAAATTTCCTAGCAGGTGGGGCCCAGCCCACGCAAGCTGTCCAGCCTCCGTGCTCAGAGCTGTGGGCTGTCTGCTGCCCCTTCGTCCCCCCCACCCAGACCTCCACCCTCCCTTCTCAGCCTCCCTGGGTGCCCACTGTCCTTGTTGAACTGACCCTCACGGATGGCAGGTGTTGACCGAGACCTACTGTGTGACAGGCCTGTTCAGACAGGGCTGGTCTCTGGCTGCAGACACCAGCGGGCACTCACTGGTTAGCCCTTGGACCGGGTGGCTGGCTTCTAATATTGGGAAGTCGTCTGGGCAGGAGAGGTAGCCGGTCCTGGATACGAGGCAGTGTCAGGGTGGAAGTGGGGAGCACGCAGATGACCCCTTTCTCATCCCTGTGGTGTGCCCAGCTGTGCCGGGGCTTATATGGCTCCTCAGGAAGCCCCAGGCCTTGTGGGAGGTGACGGTCACTCTGCCGCTGACCATCCAGGAGCCAGTGGCACTAAGACCCCCACTCCCTTGGCTGCAG
>NW_011483017.1:110359-113049 GCF_000754665.1 Bison bison bison
CCTGCCTCCCCTCCCCTCTGCCCAGCTGGGCTTCTGGGAACCATCCTTGGAGCCACTCTCGGCCCTCAGCCTCCTGCCTGTCCCCATCCTGCCTGCTCCAGGACGGCTCCTGGGACTATTCGGACAGTTCTCGTGAATTCGTGACCTCCCCCCAAGGGTGCCTGGCACTCCCAGGGGTCCCGCCTCAGCCCCTCTCCAGCTCAGACTCTCCCACCTGCTCTCACCAGCGTGGTCCCCTCCTCACACAGACTTCACTGTGCGTGGGGCTCCCACCTGGAGGTCCACGTCCGGGGTGAGGCTTGCTCTGTCCGGGGGATGGTCTGCCTCCAGCCCCGCCCTTCACCTGCCATTCCCACGGGCACCGAAGGGCGGCCATGTGCTCCCACTTACTGAGGGCGCCCTTTCCCTTTCTTCCCTCCCGCATCGCCCCCCTCTCAGTCCCCTTCACAGAAACAGGCTCTTCACTCCCTGTGTCCTGGTCTCTCCTGGCCCCCAGCTCAGGGCGCCAAACCCAGCTGCTTAACGAGGGCTTTCATCTCATGTGGAGACGTCAGCGGCACCCCAGAGTGGTTGGTGCTCCGCCCCCCGGATCCCACCCTCCCTCCGGACCTGCCGCCCACTCCCCGTGGCCCTCACCGGGCCCTCTGTGGTCCTCCCCATCTTCCTGCCTCCCGAAGGTCTCTGCCGGGTGCTTGCTCCAGGCCATGGCAACAACCACACGTCTGTGACGCCCTCAGACTCCTCCTTGAACCCCGGACTGGAAGCCGGCTCCCAGCCTGACAGCTTCCCGGCTGCTTAGTGAGAGTGGCCCTGACACAGCTCTGGGGGCCCCAAATGTCCCAGCCCACAGTCTCCCCTGTTCCTGGGAGCAGCAGCCGCGCCCCGTTCCTGCCGCTCAGACTAACTTGCCAGGAGCAATGCTGGCCTCGCCCCCGGGGGCTCCAGGGTCCTTCCTGGCTTTCAGTTGCTGGTTGTTGGTGGCCTGAGCTCCTTGGCTTGTAGCCGCATCGTCTCCGAGGCCCGCATCCTCACTCTCTCTGCTCTGTCTTCACCTCCCCTTCCCCTCTGTGGCTGCGAATCTCCCCTGGGTCCCTCCTTCAGGGACACACTGCATCACGGGCCACCTGGATAGTCCAGAATGTCTCCCCGCGGCAAGATCCTTACCTTGATCCCAGTTCCAAAACACCTTTTCCGTATGAAGTAACGTTGGCAGGGATGGTTAGGGCGTGGATGTCTTATGCAGCCTAGAGCAGGGACAGAAAACAAGCGAATGAAGAGCTGGGTAAATGTTGCCTGTGGGTACTGTGGGGGTAAGGGCCAGGATGCTCTGGGGAGGGCCTTTGGGAGGGAGGCGGCCAGGCAAGCCCCCTGAGGAGCCCGTGGGGTGGGAGACAGCATCCGGTGGTGGCTTTGGGGGAGGGGAGAGACATCGGGTGCGGACAGAGGGAGCAGGGGCTGGAGATGGACCGCAGGGGCGGGAGCTGGCAGGACCGTGCCCGCCGCGGAGATGCTTTTAGAGTCTGTTCTGATGGGGCGGCCAGGCTTGGGGGCCGGGAGGTGACCGGGTCTGGGTGCATTTGGAGAGCTCTGCCTCCCTGTGGAGGAGGGAGGTGGGCGGGGGTCAAAGTGGGACCCCCGAGGCTGTTGCCCTGGGCTGGCTAAAGGATCGCCTGCCGATGACTGGGCTTGGCTGAAGGGGACGCGTAAGGCATGGATGGACGCGTGGATGGACAGGACCTGCTGACCGCTGGGTGTGGGGCTGGGGAGCCAAGGGTGGTTTAGAAGCTGGCTTGGGGCTCTGGGTGAGAGGCCTGGGAGGAGATGCTGGGTGTGGGGGGCGCTGAGTCGGAGGCTGGGGTGGGCTGCCCCGGGGTCCAATGGGCAGAGGAGACAGGGCTGCTGGGACAAGCAGAGGGAACCGGGGTGAAGCCAGATGGGCGGTCCCCTCCCCGAGGCCAGGGGGCGCTGCTGCTGCTGTGGGGTTGGGTCCAGCTCAGCGCCCCTGCTTCTCACCTGACCGTCCTGCCAGGCCCCTAGCCCAGGCCTGCCTGGCTCCCGTGGAGGGGTTCCCACCCTGGTAGCCCACCCAGCGCCCAGCTTTCCTCCTGGTCAGAGAAGAGCCGGGGGCAGTGCAGTTGTTAAAGCCGCTGTGCTTCACTGTCCTGGGGCCGCATGCATTGAAGTGCGTTTTCACTGTATCCTTATCTGTCCTGAATATTCATTGGAAGGAGTGATGCTGATGGGGAGACAGTGGAAACAGTGTCAGACTTTATTTTTTTGGGCTCCAAAATCACTGCAGATGGTGACTGCAGGCATGAAATTAAAAGACGCTTACTCCTTGGAAGGAAAGTTATGACCAACCTAGACAGCATATTAAAAAGCAGAGACATTACTTTGCCAACAAAGGTCCATCTAGTCAAGGCTATGGTTTTTCCTGTGGTCATGTATGGATGTGAGAGTTGGACTGTGAAGAAAGCTGAGCGCCGAAGAATTGATGCTTTTGAACTGTGGTGTTGGAGAAGACTCTTGAGAGTCCTTTGGACTGCAAGGAGATCCAACCAGTCCATCCTAAAGGAGATCAGTCCTGAATATTCACTGGAAGGACTGATGCTGAAGCTGAAACTCCAGTACTTTGGGCACTTGATGCGAAGAGCTGACTCATTTGAAAAGACCCTGATGCTGGGAAAGAT
>NW_011483017.1:113149-115669 GCF_000754665.1 Bison bison bison
TCGATGGACATGAGTTTGAGTGAACTCTGGGAGTTGGTGATAGACAGGGAGGCCTGGCGTGCTGCGATTCATGGGGTCACAAAGATTCCGAGATGACTGAGCGACTGAACGGAACTGAACTGAACTGATGTTGAAGCTGATGCTCTAATACTTTGGCCACGTGATGCGAAGACCTGACTCACTGGAAAAGACCCTGATGCTGGGAAAGATTGAAGGCAGGAGGAGAAGGGGACGACAGAGGATGAGATGGATGTGATCACCAATTCAATGGGCATGAGTTTGAGTAAACTCCAGGAATTCGTGATGGACAGGGAGGCCTGGTGTGCTGCAGTCCATGGGGTCGAAAAGAGTTGGACACGACTGAGCGACTGAACTGAGCTGAACTGACGTTTAAGCCACGCTCCTTCCACCTTTTCAGTGGGAGGAAACTGAGTCTGCAGACGCCCAGCACGGCCCCAGGTGCCTGCAGAGCTTCCCGGCGCGGCTCCGCCTCCTGACCCTCTTGTCCCCCACACTGCCCTGCTGGGATCCGGTCAGCACCTTCCTGCACTCCCTCCAAACACTGGCGATGTCCTTCCCAACTCCACCCTTGCGTCCAGGAGCCATCGGGACACAAGGAGGCCCAAGAGCTGCTGCTTGCCAAGCAGTGAGCACAGACCAGACTGGGGCAACTCGCTGTTTTTGTCTGCTGCTGTGGCCTCGTTTCACACGTGGGGAGACTGAGGCAGGAAACGGGGGATCACTGCCTCAAAGCCAGGACCCTCAGGATCCAGAGTTTGCCCCCGCCGCCTGGCTGCCCCGCGTCCGTGTCTGCAGAGACACTCTCAGACACACTCTCGAATCTGCAGCTTCACCTGATTGTCTGGCTCCCCCGGGTGCAATTTGAGAACAAAGACAGCAAAGGAAGCAAGCAGGCCGGCGAAGCTCGTGATTTAGAGAAACGGCGAAACGAAACAAGGCACCTCCGCTTCCGTGGGCTCTCCCACCAGCACTTTGTCAGCAATGATACCAAACTGAGACCGTCTGAAGCTCAGCGCCCGACTGCTGTCTAGGGAAGGTCTTCCCAGGGGACTTCTGGCCATGGTGATGCGTGGAGGCCAAGCGGGCAGCTAACGCCTTGACCTCTGGGACCGCTTCCAAAAGCCTTTGTTTCTCGTAAGAAAGCAGGGCTGCCAGAAGTCGTGGTGGGAACTGAGACGGAACGGGGGTGCTTTCGGGGCTTGCCAGGTGCTGGCCCCGGCGCGCGGCTCATCAGGGCTTCCAGGGCCGTCTGTGTCCTGAGTGACGGATCCCCGGCACCAGCATCGCCTTTTCCTGGGGCTTGCCTGGAGGGCACAGCTTGGAGAAGTGGGACAGGGCGACCCCCTGAGCCCCAGGGTGAGGGTCGCGCGTCCGTGCTCCTGTGCAGACAGGGCAAGCGACTGTCTCAGCCCCAGGGAGAGACTGGGCCGCTTCTTTTCCGGTCTGCAGGCGCTGACGTCGCTGTTTCCATCTCCAGTAACTAGACCCTCCAGGAAATGGTGCAGTGGGGCCCTGAGAGCAGGAATCCCCGCCTCATTCCCAGCGTACGGGGAAACCTCCACCACCTCTGAGCAGGACGTGGGCGTAGATTTCACGTACCCACCCTGTGTTGCTCTATCTGAGGTCCCTGAGAGTTTTGTTATGATTGGATCTTTATTTTGTCAAATGCTTTTTTCCTGTATCTATTACAATGATCTTGTGGGTGTTGTTCTTTATTCTGTTAATATGGTAAATTACATTGATTGATTTTTGAGTGCTAAACCATTCTTGTATTTTGAGATAAACCCTACTTAATTGTAATGCATTGTCCTTTTCAAATGTTGCTAGATTTCCCAAGGGTGCTTCTATTTTGTTAAGGACTTTCTTGTCCACAATCATGAGAAATATTGGTTCACAGTTTTATTTTTCTCGCAATGCCATTTTCTGATTTTATTTCAGAATTATGCTGGCCTCAAAAAGCAAGTTGAAAAGTTTTCCCTCTTCTTGTGTTATCTGAAAGGATTAGTGTAAATCTGATGTTACATCTTTTTGAAAGTTTGATGGAATTCAGCAGGGAAGCGTTCCTGGCCTGGAATTTTCCTGGTGGGAAGGTTTGTTTGCTTTTATTTTAAAAAACTAATTTTAAAAGATAACTATAGAAATATTCAAATTTTCTCCTTGATCGAGTGTAAATCTGGGTAAGCAGTATTTCTGGAGGAATTTGTCCTTTTAACCGAAGTTGTTGGATTTTTCAGCGTACATTCCCTCATGACATTCCTTTTTTTGCAGTATTCACTCATTCCATTTGTTTATTTGGCTGCACCTGCCCTCAGCGCTGGCACGTGGGGCCCCATTGCACCACTGCAGCGCGTGAACTCTCAGCTGGGGCGCGTGGGGTCTAGTTCCCCGACAGGGATCAAACCCGGCCCCCGGGACTGGGGGTGTGGAGTGCTAGCCACTGGACCACCAGGGAAGCCCCACGATATTCTTTCACTAGTTTTTAATGTTATTTAATTTATT
>NW_011483017.1:116264-119973 GCF_000754665.1 Bison bison bison
AGGGATTCCCTGGGGACTCAGTGGTAAAGAATCTGCCTGCCAATGCAGGAGACACGGGTTTGATCCCTGGATTGAAAAGACTCCCTGGAGAAGGAAATGGAAACGCACTCCAGTGTTCTTGCCTGGGAAATCCCATGGACAGAGGAGCCTGGTGGGTATAATCCATGGGGTCGCAAAAGAGTCAGACACGACTTAGTGACTAAAAACAGCAACAACAGTCAGGAAACATGCTCTGACTGACACCGGTTCTTTGACATTTGGTTTACCCGCTGTGTGGCTCAGAACATTGCCTGTCTTGGGAAGCAGACCGTGTGCACTTAGGAAAAAAACGTGCATTTTTCTTTGTTGGGCAAAGTGTTTGATACATATCAACTGTGTCATGTGATAGACAGTGTTGTTCAGGTCCAGGTTTTTATTGATTTTTTTCCCTCCATCGCTTCTATCAGTTGTTGGCAGAGGAGCATTAAAACACTGTACTGCGGTCTCGGAATTGCACTTTTCCTGCGGTCTCGGAATTGCACTTTTCCTGCGGTCACGGAATTGCACTTTTCCTGCGGTCTCGGAATTGCACTTTTCCTTCAGTTCTGCAGGTGTTCGTCTCGTGTGTTTCGAGGCTGTTACTAGGTGGACACGCACTCACGATTGCTTTTCTTCCTGATGAGCTGGCCCTTTGATCTTTATGATAAAGATATCCATCTTCCCCTTGTGTCCACACTCTGTCTTGGTGTCTGTTTTATCTGATAGTAATAAAGCTCCTGCAGCTTCTTACTTGTATTCTACGCACGGGATACATGTTTTCATCCATTGACTTTCAACCTCTTTTTGTCTTTTTCAAAGTACTTCTCTTATCAACAGTATAGAGTTGGGTGGGTCTTGTTTTTCAAAGAAATCCATTCTGATACTTGTAATTAGAGTACTTACTCTATTCATATTCATGTGTATGGTTTTATATTTTTCTGTTTTTCCTCTTCTTTGTTATTATTGTTCCTTTCTTACTTTCTTTTGGATTATTTGACTATTTAAAAAATAATTCCATTATAATTAACCTTTGGGCTTTTGAGTTGCACATCTTTGCATTGTTATTTTAGTGACTGTTTAGGGGTTATGATATAAACGTGCTAATTTTTCACTGTCTATGTGGGCTACTATTGTGCCACTTTACAACACTGTAGATCCATCCACACTCTCATGGTTTGTGGTACTACTGTCAAGAGTATTACTTCATATGCTCTACAAACCCCAAAGACAGCATCTATTTTTCCTTTAACCAGTCACGTGTATTTTAAAGAAATTAAGGGGAAAATAGTCACTTGTGAGAGTTGGACCGTAAAGAAGGCAGAGCACTAAAGAGTGGATGCCTTCAAACTGTGATGTTGGAGAAGACTCTTGAGAGTCCCTTAGACAGTAAGGGGATCAAACCAGTCAATCTTAAAGGAAATCAGCCTTAATACTCATTGGAAGGACTGATGCTGAAGCTCCAGTATTTTGGTCATCTGATGCAAATAGCTGACTTGTTGGAAAAGTCTCTGATGCTGGGAAAGATTGAAGGCAGAAGGGGACGAGGGCATCGGAGGATGAGATGGCTGGATGGCATCACCAATTCAATGGATGTGAACTTGGGCAAACTCCGGGAGAGGGAGAGGGACAGGGAGGCCTGGCGTGCTGCAGTCCATGGGGTCGTAAAGAGTCGGACACGACCTGGCAGCTGAACAACAACAGTCACTTTACACTGAGTGGCCTGATACTTGCCATTTCCGATGAGCGTCATCCGTTCCCAAAGGTTCACATTTCCACCCGGTATCATTACGATCTGCCTGAGGAACTCCCTTCAGCGGTCCTTGTGGTTTAGCATCTGGAGAAGGGTGTTCTTCGTTGTAAAGACCATGTCCTTATTCTTCACTGTTGAAGCCACTCTGGTCAGATGCAAACATCTCGGCTGAGAGGGTTTTCTTTAAGGATGCCTTCTGGGATGCCACTTATTTCCTTAGTGGCTTTTCTCTCTCTCCTTGGTGTTGGGTGATTGCTATCATTCCATATTCAAATTTGCTGATTCTTTCATCTGCTACCTCCAAGCTGTTAATTAAGCCCATCTGGAAAATTTTTTAATGTCTGATGCTTTATTTTTCAGCTCTAAACTTTCCACTTGGATTTGTCTGCATTTTCTGTTTCTCTGCCGGGTATTCTCTCTGTTTCTTGTGATGGCATTTCCCTTCCCTCTTGGACATAGTTAAAAATGATTGCCCTTGCCCACTGATGCACGTTTGGTCCGTCTCTGGATCTTTTCCTTGTAAATATATCAAATTTTCCTGATTTTTCTTCACTGAATGCCTTTGGAAACTACTATTGCCTTGTTCTGGGACTTTGGATTCTGTTGTGTGGCTCTGAAGGGGTGGCATTTTTAAGGCAGTTTACTTGGTTAGACCCAAACTATGAACTCTGTCACGCCTGTGGATGACTAAGGCTAAATTTCAGTTCATCCGCTCTTCTTCGGCTCCGTGGGTATGTTTCAGGGTCCAGTCGGGGTCCCAGGTTGAGCCTATGTGGAGGATATGGGCTCCCCTTCCTGGATGTTCTTTTCTGGGCTACTCTCTCTTGCCTGGGCTCCTTCCTGAGGTTCCCCCAGGAGGACAGCAGATTTTCCCCTCAGAGCGCCAGTTGCTTGGCCCTGCCCTGTGGTCACAGCTGAGGAAACCCAGGACTCACCCGCCACGCTCGCTGCCTCCCGCTCTTACTTCTAGCCCCATCCTATATTTGCCTGCTTATGTCTGTTCCTCAGTGCTCTCAGCGAACTGTTTTGCATTTTGTCCACCGTTTACAGTTGCTTTTTGCTGGAGGGCTGGTTTATTAGGAGCGTCTCTCTCCTGGAAATGAAACCCTGGAAGTCGTTCCTTACTTTTAGAATCATTTACCAACCAGAGAACCAAAGAAAGAGAGCCTGTTTTATTTTCAAATGCAGCTGGTCCCTTTACAGCTACCAGGCCAAACTTTATCTTCTCTTTCTCCTCTGGCATTTTATTGCAGGCCTCCAGAAGGAGCTGGGTGGTGCTTTGAATATTCTCTCTGGAGACGCCTCAGGTAACTCACTGAGATCAGTAAGCTTAATTCTGATTTTCTGGGCAACAGAGGCGCCAAGCTTTCTGTCCAGCATAACAAGGCTCCAAGCCCCCAAGGGCAGTCACTGACTTTCCTGAAACTCCCACTGTCAGCCTCCTCCTGGTCCCCTAGATGTCCGCTAATGCCACCACGCACCTTTCGTCTTGACCAACAGTCTCCTCTAAGCTTTTCTAGCTTCTTGCCACCTGGAGTCTAAGCCAGCGGCATGTGTTCTGGGCTTTGGTCATGGCCGTAGGTTTTGGTCATGGCAGCCCACCCCCCTCTACTCTGCTCCACCACCCCACTGCCCGTCATGCTTCATAACTCTCTCCAAACCTAGTGCTTAAGCAGTGACAGTTATTTACTTTGCTCACGAGTCTGCCCTTTCCACAGGGCTCAGAGGGACCTCAGCGTTGGTGGCTTGAAGGCTGGAGATGACTTGAGTGCTGGGGGCTGGACTCACCTGCAGCCTGTCACTGGCTGTCAGCTGGGGCCACAGCTGGGGCTGCTGGCCGGAGAGTCTGCACGTGGCCGGTCCAGGGGCTGTCCGGCCTCCTCCCAATACGGCGGCCGGGGCTGAAAGAGGCTGTGCGTGAGGACAGTGTGGGGGAAGTGC
>NW_011483017.1:120152-132329 GCF_000754665.1 Bison bison bison
GAGGCGCCACGAAGTGGGCCCAGGTTCAAGGAGAGGGGACACGAGCTTGGCCGCGAGATGAGAGGAGGGCCGCCGTCACGGTGCAGAAAGAGCGTGGGAGACGGATGCAGACGACCGGCTGCGTTTCGGAAAGTGCAGCCTGCCGCGGGGAGTGTCTGGCCAATGAGTGAATGTAAATACTTATCAATGAGGAGGAGACCATCCTGTCTTCCGCTTTTAAGGGCTCTGAATGGACTGAAACCACTGATTTTCTCAACACCCATTCTGTTGGCTGCACTGTGTTGGGAACCGTTTAAGGTTCCCGGTCGGTGAGTAACAGTAACAGCCGTTGTCATGATACAAAGCAGGGTTTACATAGTAATGGTCACGTGCCAGGCCCTCTCAAGGGCTTTGCGGATATTAACCCATCTAGTCTCCCATCTGCGACTTGTATCTGACAAAGACAAGCACACGTCCCAGGATGAGGTCTGAAGATCATGCCCCGATGAGAGGGAACCGCGTGGGCCGGGATGCTCACTTCTCCCGTCGCCGTCTGGCCTTCCAGCTCCTCCCTCCTCACCGCCTGATGACTGCGCCCCTGGGTGATCTGCGGACCCTGGGCATGACAGGGTCCCGCGTTACAGCGGGAGCTGGTGCTGGGGAAGAGGTGTCAGGGGGCCAGGACCGCCCCAGAGGTGAGGGGCACAGGACAGGCGAGCAGGGGTCAGAAGGCAGCAGAGCCAGGGCCCTGGGCAGTCACCTGGCTGACTATCCGGTGAGTCCCTCCAGCTCTGGACTCTGCTGTGGTTCAGGACGACAGAGCCCGGCTCTTTGCACGTCCGCTGTGAGTCATGGGTCAGCCTCCACGTCCAGCCCCTGCCCCTGAGTCTCCTGCCTTGGAACGAATGGAAGGTGGCCCTGTCCTCTATGAGGCATTGGCCTCTGGGTTCTGGGCACCCCCCGCCTGGCAGATCTTGCCTGTGTCCTGCCCAGCTCTGTGGCCACTGTGCTCTGGGGAGGGTTTCCGGCTTCCTGCTCACAGGCAGTTTTCACCTGGTTGTCTCACCCTGGCCCACAAACCAGCAGTAAAGGTGGTCGTGGGTGGCGGGGCAGCATGGGGGCATGCCTCCAGGGCTGGTAGTGCCCGCCACAGACCACGGGGCCCCAGGAGGACTCTTTTTCCCGCTGGGCTGTCATGGACAACATGCGGAGGAGACGTTTTTGGACAGAACTGACATTCCTGGAAATGAATGAATGAGCACAGCATCCCCCCGTGGACCCTCATAAGGGGAGGGTGAGCTGCACCAAGATGGTGGTGGACACAGAGGTGGGGATGGGGCTGGGGGAGGCACAGATCTCCTGTCTGCAGACAGTGCTGCCAACCGGCGTTCGGACGCACGCCTCCCCAGCACGCAGGGTCCAAGGCCTTGTTCGGGGCGGGGCGGTGGGTTTGAGTAATACACTGTCCTGTCGCAGAGGAAAAGGCTCCATTGAACCCCTCGATTCTCTCAGCAGGGGCCGGGCCATTGGTTCGCATTTGCTGAACAGGGAGGATTTTAAACAGACGGCACTCTGCACGGGGCCCTCCCTGCCGGCCAGGGGCTACTGGAGGAGACATGGGTGTCCTGCATCTCGAGGTCAGCGGGCTCCTCTCCCCGTCCTTTCCCGGGGCACCGTTCTCCTCCGGCAGCCTCCAGCCCTCCAAGGAGCAGAATAAAACAGGCCCATTAATTAATTACCCATCCAGGCAAATTGGGGAACGTGACAGGTGAAACCAGAACATTCCGTACTTAGTCCAGTTCCTGGTGAAGCTGGTTTTCAGGGCTCAGCGTGGGGTCCAGGGCCGTGGAGACGTGAGACGGCCGTTCCTCGGGAGCAGCACGAAGGCGGTGAAGCAGGCTCGGGCTGGCTCATTGGCGTCTGCGTCTCTCGGGGTCGGTCTGCCTCTGGATCTGGGACAGGGAGTCCAGACAGCAGGACGGAGCGGCCTCCCTCGGGGCCCAGAGGCGCTCCTGGCCCAGGCAGACCCTGCTGTGCCTTTCACGGAGCTTTTGGGTCACATGGGGGCCTGGAGTGGGGCAGGCAGCCTGCAAGGGGAGCTGGCCTCCGGGTCGTGCAGGAGCCCGCCTGGCCAGGGAGCCCAGGGAGCCCTCGGGGCAGAGAAGCTCACTGCCCTCTCCCTCTCCCCTGACCTCTGAAGCCTCCTCTGAAGCCAGGGGCAGGGGAAGCTCTTTGGGGGGGCGCACCCCTGTTCTCACTCCCGCTTGCCCCTGTGGCCAGCCCAGTGCACGGGGGGAGGGTCTCACCTGAGAAGCAATAGGGATGGTCCCTCACGCCACCCCTTCCCCCGGGGTCCAGGCGACCATGACCCCAGGATGCTGGTGGCGAAAGCCCAGCCCAGCAGAAGCTCTGGGAAAGCCCAGGGCCCCAGAGTCCAAAAAGCAGCTCTGTGCTTACACAGCGCAGGGCATTCAGCTCGTGGCCGCCCTGGATGACAGCTGACAGAGGCTGAATGGCCCCTGTATCCTTGGCTCTCAGCTCAGCGGGCAGGCGGCGGCCAGCTGCACACAGCCCCAGGCCCCGCGTCCCCTCTCGCCCACCCGCCCTGGGGCCCGGGGCCCGGGCAGCCTCCGTGCCTGCAGGCCTAACCCTGGTGCCACCCGCCCCCCCCACACACAGCGAAGCCTGCGTCTCTGCCACGCGCACGCGCTCCAGCGGTGAGAGGCCAAAGTGGACACTGTCTAGTCCCCGGGCCCTGCTGACCCCACTCCGTTCCTCTGCCCCTTTTACCCCCAACCGATTCCAAAGAGCGTCCGACTCCGGCTCCCTCCCTGTTTCCCCCACCTGCACCCAGCAGGCCCCACCCCTATGGTCAGTTCCCGCTGGCATCTTACTCCATTTGGCAGCATTTAGAACTGCCCACGGCCACCTGATGCAAAGAACTGACTCACTGGAAAAGACCCTGATGCTGGGAAACAGTGAAGGCGGGAGGAGAAGGGGACGACAGGATGAGATGGCTGGATGGCATCACCGACTCAATGGACATGAATTTGAGTGAACTCTGGGAGTTGGGGATGGACAGGGAGGCCTGGTGTGCTGCGGTCCACGGGGTCGCAGAGTCGGACACGACTGAGCGACTGAAGTGGACTGGACGGAACTGCTGGCCCCTCTGAACGTCCGGCCTTCTCCGGCTCCCTGGCTTTCCAGGCGGGTTCCCCTGCCTTTTCTGTTTCTCTCTCTCCCGTCCTGTCCTCTGCCCGAGCATCTGTCTGTGTCTTTGCCTCGTCTCCAGGCCTTCGACACCACGAGGTCGTGAGCACCATCCCGGGCTTGTCTCTCCGGATGGCCTGTCCAGCTCCACCTCCTGGCCTGGGCCCTCTCAGGGGGCCGTGCTCCATCCCCCAGCTATTCAGCCTCACATCGGGGCCTTGTTCTCGCTGTGCCTCTCCCCGCATCCAGCCTGGCACCATGTCCAGTGGCTCTGCATCATGAAGTGCTGCAATCCACGGCTCTGTGGCTCCACGACCCACGTGGCCGTGTGGACGGACGGCTCCGCAAGGGGTTGTGGGGGAGGCGGGTGTTGGGGCCCACGTAGCCTCCAGGGCCTTGCACTCGGCTTGCTGCTCTGTTGTTGCAGTTTGGGGTTCTGCATGATTTTTGAGGGTCCCTCCTTGCGTTTTTACTGGCCCTGGGTCCTCTAAGCTAGGTGGGTGTGCCCACGTGCCTGCAGAGATGCGCCCTCCTCCTTCTTGACTCTTTCAGGGCCTCCTGCTGCCTGGCCCTGTCCCATCCAGGCCCCATGCAGGGTCAGAGTGGTCCTGTCTGCCCAGCCCATGCCCTGCTTCTCCCGCTGCTGAGGGAAAGTGCTGGGCTGCCCCAGGCTTTGCTCTGCTGCTTCCTCTGCCCAGAGTGCCCTCCGCCACCGAAAGTGAAAGTGAAGTCGCTCAGTGAAGTCGCTACCCCATGGACTGTAGCCCACCAGGCCCCTCCGTCCATGGAATTCTCCAGGCAAGAGTACTGGAGTGGGTAGCCATTCCCTTCTCCAGGGAATCTTCCTGACCCAGGGATGGAACCTGGGTCTCCTGCATTGCAGGCAGGTTCTTTACGTCTGAGCCACCCGGGAAGCCCTCTCCCACCCCTGGGCTCCCATCGAATGTCCCTTCCTCCATGACACTCACTTAAGAGTTATGCTTGTCCTCCCAGCGGTCCCTGACTTCCCTGACATCAGTCACAGCACTTGACATCAGTGACAATCTGACGTGCCTGCTGGGCTGGAAAACAGCCCCCGAGCTGCCCACGTCCGAATGTCTGGAACAGTGAGTGCCACCTCTTACGGCAAAAAGGACTTTGTAGATGCAGGAAGGATCTTGAGATGGGAGACGGTGTGAGCACAATGGTCTCCTGGGAGGAGTCGGGTTGATGTCAGAGGGTGCCAGATGTTGGAGGGCCTCACCAGATCCTGAAAAGTCTGGGAGCGACTCTCCTGGAGCCTCTGCAGAGACCCAGCCCTGCCCACTCCTTGGCCTTAGCCTGACGAGACACACCCCAGACTTCTGCCCTCCAGGGCCGTAAGAGAACAAACGTGTGTGCTTACAAGCCGCCGACGTAGTGGCGATTGTTACGGCAGGAAGCTGGCAGACCGTGTATTTTACTGTTTGTTTATCCTCTTTTCTCCACGGCAGAGCAAACTCAATAAAGACAGGAGCTCCTCTCTGTCTTGTTCCTGGTTATGTGCCTGGCGGCTAGAAGGCCTGGATCTTGGTAAGGACTCAAGAAAACCTTTCTGTCATTCAGAGGAGAAATGCAAATGCCCCTTAAACACATGAAGAGATGCTCAGCCGCATTTACCGTCCGAGTGAGAGACACCAACGACAGTGGTAAGGAGACACCCTTTCCCAGTCACCGGGTTGAACAGTTCTGAAAGTGTGACTGCCTGCTCTCCTGGTGGGACCGTGGGCGAGCTGGCATCCGCACTGGTTGCTGGCAGGAATGTGTTCGAGTTTTAATGGGGTGCCCCAAATAGAGACCGCAGTCCTGACTCCTGATCCCTGGGGATGTGTCCCCACTGGGCCTTCACAGAGGTGTTCAAGATGAGATCCCTAGGGTGGCTGCAGTCCTACATGACTGTTTCCTTTTAAGAAGAGGAGAGAGACCCCAGGAAGGAGTTGCCAGGCGATGGTGGAGGCAGAGACTGGAGTCTCATGTCTACAAGCAAAGGAGCGCCAAGGGTCACTGGCAATGCCAGAACCTGGAAGAGATAAGGCGAGATTCTCCCCCACACATTTCAGAGAGTGCGGGGCCCTGCCCACACCTTGATGGCGGCATTCCACAGAACTGCAAGAGAAGATGCCGCTGCTGTCTTAAGCTGCCCAGCTTGTGGTCCTTTCTTCCGGCCGCCCCAGGAAAGAGTGTAAAACAATATCCCTGTGGAGGGAAGTCTGGCGGGATGCAATAAAGGTCCACTAGCAGGAATACAAAATGCTGTCGGCGCCGAACTGCCCGTTAAGGAAAGGGGAATACGATGCAGAACAGGCGTTTAAAAATAAATCAAGGTGTCCCTTCACTGCGACCCGGCAGGGCCACTGGGACATGTCGGAAGCAAAGAAGACAGGTGGAGAAAAAAAGGTGTGTGGAGGCCACCTTTAAGCTAAGCAAAGGGGCTGTGAATACAGATAATGTAGCAAATGCACACACTTACCATTACCGTTCCTCACATTCTGGAACGTGCACGGGTGAATTCTAAAACCTGGGGAAATGGTTGTTTCCTGCGAGGGGGGTTGGAACGGGAGGGGCTGGTGGAGGGGAGCTGGTCGTCCCTGCTCACGCCCTCCCGTGAGCTATTTCAGGAAACCTGGGAACTCTGTGTGCACCTGGCCAGCTGCATCTTGTGTGTCCTTCTGATGAGCAAAAAGGCAAAGCGATCAAACTCCTCCTGGCTTCTCTGCTGTCAGTGAGAGTATTGATGTTGTTATTCTGAAGATATTAGATGTGTGTGTCGCAGAAGCACACGCTCAGAGTAAGACAAGCAGTTAAGATGAAGACAATCGATGCAAGAGAAAAAGCCACAGTCAACGAAATAAACTACATAAAAAACCAGTGACGTTGTGGTGCATTTTCTCGTGCGTGTGAGTGAGAAGGCCTGGAGACAATGACCACGTCGTGCACCCGGCTTGTGATCCGTGTGGACCGTGTTCCCAGCAGTAGGACTCAGGGTTCTCTGGGCTGGTCCTGTGTGGGGGTCAGAACCGTACAAGCTGACCCTGGGGCATCTCGTGAGGCCACAGGCAAGTGACGCATCGAGACAGCTGGGCTTCTGCTCAAAGGGCCTTGAGTCACACTGAGAAAAAGACCATTTTTAACTACAGCTGTCTTTTTTTATAAATCCTCTGCGGGAGGCACATTTGTCCACCCGCCCTCCATGGCTGCGCCGCCTTGCCTCTGGGAGTGACCCTGAGCAGGGACTGAAGCTGCTGCCCTTGGGGAAGGCGCCTGGGAGAGAGACGCCGGCCCAGTGGCAAGAGACATTCAGTGGAGGTTTCCTGCAAGCTGGAGAGAAGCGTCTCAGCCAGCAGAACCCATCCTGGGGGGCTGGGAAGAGCTTCCAGAGGACAGAGGTGGGGCCCACGGGCATCAGCGGGAACACGCTGTCTCAGCTCAGTGGTGTGCGGGCTGCAAGAAAGGGACCCATGTGTTTCTGCGGCTGCACAGGGCGGGCAGGTTTTTCGAAGGAATTGCTTATGAATAATGAATGCCGACTTTTCCAGTTTTACGCGATGAAAGTATTTTTCAGTCTGTCCTCTTTCACCATCCTGTTTGTTGAAGTAGCTGCAGACTTTTAAAGGCATGCGAATCCGTAGCTCCCTGGTGGGTGCATTTTTCGTTACACGTACGGGGAGGGCAACGGCTGCCAGCGCTTTACAGCTTTAGAGAAAGGACGCTCGCCAGCACCGCACGCACCTCTGCTGCCCACTGTGGGTGTGCACAGCCCCGTGTGCTCCCTGCACAAAACGAGGCACCAGGCAAAATCTGGTGAGCCCCAAATAGCCGGGTAACCTGAGAAAAATACCATCTGTAAATGCTGGAGTCTTGGCCGGAGTCTTGCGTACCCAGGGGAAGGGTCAGCCGTATTCTGAGTTTTCATGGAAATCCAACCCAAGGCGAGTGGCTGAGCCCGGCGGAAGACGCGGTCTTATCTAAATGAAAGTCAGCCTGGGCTCCAGGTACCTTCAGGATTGGCTCCTGAGGGAAGGACCTTGAGACAAAAGCCTGCAGGCTCACCCTGGAATGTGATGGCAGCCCCTCGTCTTGGGGGCTCTCGGACCCTCCCATGAGCCATGCACTTGGCTTCTGTCTCGGACCCATCACCTCCAAGGTGATGGCGTTCACCGAGGCTTTTCACCTGCTCGCCTGCTGTCTGTTCTGCTGGAAGAAACACACCTGGGAGAACCGGGCTCTGGGCAGCAGGAGCCAGCCCCAAATGTGAGGATCCACCCGGGATGTGGCAGCTCTGTGACCCGGGGGCCTGGAGCACGTGGTCAGCGTGACTCTGTCTCGACTGAGCCTGTGCGTCTGGAGGCTGCGGTCTGGCTCTGCTGTGGCCAGAGGCTCCTGCACGTTGACCCAGGCACGTCGGGAGTGGGTGCATCTGGGGTCCGCCCCGGGGACTGAGACACGCCCCCCACAGGGCACCCGGGCCCCCCGCTCTTCTCTTCTGGCTGCCACCTGGGGAGGCTGAGCTACGGAACAGACTCGGGGGTTGAGGGAGGCAGTCAGGGAGCTCTCACACCCTTGAGGACCTTCCCGGAAACTTCTGACCTTAGCTCTGGGTTGTGAGTCTCGGGGGAGCTGCTACTGTTCTCCATGGGGTCCGAGCCCGCAGGTGGGGCACTCCTGGGCTGTGGCCTGTTGGTGGCGTGGGCGGCTCCATCTGCGTGTGTCCCGGCTTTCCCCAGGGACCCTGGGAAAGGGTGAGAATAGCAGCCTCCGGAGATTTATCCTGCTGCTGCTGCTGCTAAGTCGCTTTAGTCGTGAGAAAGCTGCAAATGCTGCCATCTGACCACAGTCCTCGTGACCTGTCCACAGAGAGGAGGGGAGGGCGGAGGCGGCTGGATGGCACCCTGGAATCTCCTCGTGAGCCCCAGAGGACCATGCCGCTCTGGTTCTGAGAGTAAAACCCTAGGATCAGAATGGTGATCCATCTACCTACACATAGAACTCATTCATGGGAGTTCTGACCCACTTCTGATCACCAGGCCCTGCAGGGGAGCAGATGGGCCAGGCCAGGGCCCTCAGCCCTCACGGGGGCCCTCAGCTCTCACGGGGGCCCTCAGCCCTCACGGGGGCCATGTCCGCTTCTTGCGCATTTCCCAGGGGCCATATCCAAGGGACCATGGAGCTGGTTCTGGGGCAGCTCAGGTCGGATCTTCTCGGGTTCACCCTTGAGAACACGGTGAAGACTGTGTCACCGGCAGAGGCCATGGAGAAGGAGGACCAAGATCCCGAGACATTCAGAGGGATGCATGGATGTCCATCTGGTCCACGGATCAGATGCAGGGCGTGTGGGAATCGGGACCCACAGGTGCCCGTTGGAGGTCAGCTTTGTGCAAGCTGAAAATTGATTCCTGAGAGGTGGATGAAGCTGTTTTGGAAGCAAAGCATTTTTAAAAGGACACTGGATGTAGAGGCCCCCACTGAGTCAATGATGGGACAATCTGGGCATAAAAGTAACAACTGCAGCAGACTGAAAGACATTAAGTGTGCTGAAACTTCAGGAGCTCAGCTTCCGCTGAGAAAATCCATTCTGGGGGCTGGGAGGACTCAGGGTGAATCCCAGGGATGGTCAAGCATCCTTCTTCCCTTCCCTGTGGAGGCCTCTTGGTGGGAAGCTCTTCCTTCCTTGGGGGACAGTCCCCCAGCTCAGAAACTCAGGGCAGGGGTGAGGGCAGTCCCTGTATAAACCCCCCGTGAATTGGCAAAGGGACAAAGACCCCACTGGTCAGCTCAGCTGGGACCCTCGAGAGAATCTGCAAGGACAGGTGAGGCCCCCTGAGAAGGGACAGAGGCCTTGTGTGTGCCCCCCCACCTTCCAGGGTGGTGGGGTGCCCACTCCCCAGGAGCAGGGCTTTGCATAAAGTGAGACTGGCTGTGTGCTGAGAGCTGCTGCGCCCAGGCCACGAGTCTGTGGACGTTCATCAGACTGTTTCTATTTGACACATTTGAAAAATTTCATAATGAGAGTCTTCTTTCATTAAAATTTGGAATGAATAAATATGAGCCTTGAACGAATGACCTTATCGGCTTCTCACGTTTCTTCCTCTGTTCGGCCTGGCCCCGGGTCGGAGTCTGGCTCCCCTTGCACTGTGGCCCATGCCCCAGACGGGATCTGACACCGACCCTGAGCAGAGCACCCAGAGGCCAGCGCCCTCCCCGCCCCATTCCCTCCCCCAGGCCGGCAAAGAACTCCAGCCCTCCCCTCTCCGGCAGCTCTGACTCGGGTGAGGGGGCTGAGTTCACGTCCCAGCCATGGACTGTTTCTTGACCTTGAGCCACGATGCCTCCTGAGGGTCACCTGCTCGTCGCTCAGAACTGCCTGGTGAGTTAGGGCTTAGGAAGAGCCTAGAACAGTGCCTGGTATGGAGTGGGTGCTCAGGAGGATTAACTGCTGAGGCCTCACAGAGACCACATGAGAGTGCATGTGTGTGTGTGTACGTGTGCACGTGAGTGTGCATGCATGTGTACAAGTGCGTGCAAGCACATGTGCACGTGCGTGTGTGCATGTGTGAGTGTGCACGTATGTGTGTATGTGAGTGTGCACGCGTGTATTGTGCATATGTGTGCCTGTGTGTATGCGTGTGTGTGTAGCTCTGGTTGCCATCCCCCCCTGACTCCTTGCCTTCCCAGACCAGCTGCCTGGTGCCATCTGCTCAGTGTGGTCTGGGGTGGGATGGAACCTTTGAGGTTTACATGAAGGGGCTTGAGGCCCACGTTTAGATTAGAATCTCAGAATCCTGAGAGCCGGCTAGGCTCCCAGGGCCACCAGACCCCTCCTCCAACCCTCCCTGGCTAGCATCCCCCTGCAGCATCCTTCCCGACCCCAGAGGGCCTTCCTGGCAAGGGGGCGCAGCATCGCATGGCCCCAGGGTCCACAAGGGACTAGGGGCATTCTTGTCCAAGCCGGAAGCCCACAGTCAGGGCCGCAGAAGACTGGCCGGCTCTGAAGGGCGAGGGAGTCTAAGTCCTGGGATGTGAGAAGACCAAACACGCCCTAGGGGTGCCGCCGGATGACTCAGGACACCGTGCGTGCACGTGTGTGCACACGTGTGTGTCCAGGCCATGTGTGTACGTGTGTGCGGGCATGAGCACCTAGTTTGTGTTGTATCCCACAACCGTGCGTGTGTGTGAGCATGGCATGCCTGAGTGTGTGTGTGTGCACGTGCGTGTGTGCATCTCCTGGGGGAGAGGGCAGAGCAGCCGCAGCTCCTCGCTTCCCCACAGCGCCGGCTCCCACGCTGGGTCAGCTAGAGCTGCCCTGGTCCTTTCACTCCGTCCTTTCTCTGTGCTCCCAGGTGGCACATGAAGCGCGATAACACGCCAGACTCCTGGGCAGAGAGGAGCCACTGGGAAGCCACCTAGGCCGAGGGCCAGGCCTCCCAAGGCAGGTGCCCTAGAGCTCATGCCAAAGGCAGACTTGCCCACACCCGGGGGATGGGGAGCACGGGGCTTCGGGCACAACCTGCTCCAGAGGCAGGTAGCGTCTCATCTTCCCTCACGCCTACCTCACGCTATGTCTCCCTCCGCCTACCCAGCCTGAGCGGGGCCAGGCGGCCAGCAGAGCTGATTAATGTCCACCAGGCAAATGGAAGCTGGGTGGTTTGCAAATCAGGGTCAACTAATTCATTTATTGATCAAAGAGCTGTCTCTTTTCCTCCCACCAAAGAGCCTCCCCTTGTCCTAAAAAGTCAGCCCAGGGCCCCCTGGCGGAAAGTGAGCTCCATTCTGCCAGCGGGCCCCTGCCCACGTGGGGTGGGCTCCCCCAGCTTCTGGCTCTGAAGTTCTAGGCTGGCTTTGCGATGGTCTGGCTCTGGCTGCCCAAAACCCCAGAGGTGGATTTGCTCCCTTGTTTGCAAAGCAGAGCTTCTGCTCTCTGCAGCCCTCCTTCCCAGTGCTCTTGAGGGTCTTCCCGGGACCTCTTTTAACAACCGAGCCCCCCAGGAGGAATCACCAGCCATCAACCGAGCCCCCCAGGAGGAATCACCAGCCATCAACCGAGCCCCTCAGGAGGAATCACCAGCCATGCCCCATGGTGACCACTGGCTAGTCCCCACACACTCTGTCTCTCATTCATTCATTCCCCGCTCACCCACCCATCATTCGTTCACTCGCTCACAGATGTGTTTGACAAGATTGAGGGCGTCCTTGGCGAGAAATGAGGTGTCCCCTCCAGACCAGAGTGGGACCTGGCTTGGGTCACACAAGCCACAAGACGTGGAGTACAAACTTAGCCTCTCTGTCCCAAATTTCCTCATCCTTACATGGGAATCATTGCAAAATAGAAAGTTATTATTTTCCCATTTTTGAGAACTAAAGGAATCAGTGTGATAATGCCTAAAATACTAACACAGACATGTGGGTAACTATTATCCAAAAAAAAAGGCAGCAAACGACGAGAGTCAGGCAGCACATGGAGAAACGAGGTCGCTGGTGCCCTGCGCAGATGCGACGGTGCAGCTGCTGCGGGGAAGCATGGGGCTTCCTCAGAAACTACCGCGCGATCCTGGAAGCTCACTTCTGAGTTGCAGCAGGGTCTTGAGCGAATACGTGCACACCCGTGTCTACAGCGGCCTTATTCCCCGCCGCTAAAAGGTGGAAGCAGCCCAAGGGTCTGTCAAGGAACGAGCGGGTGAATGAGATGTGGTCCATCTGTACGCTGGGATACATTCAGCTGAAAAAGGGAAGGAAACCCCGAGCCAGATCAGAGCGTGGATAAGCCCCGAGGCCATTGTGCTGCGTGAAATACGTCAGCCTCAGAAAAACAAAGACTGTAGGATCCACGGATATGAAGAGTCCAGAAGAGGCAGGTCAACAGAGACAGGAAGGAGGTGGGAGGCGGGGAGCTGGGGGAGGGGATGGGGGTCAGTGTTTCGAGGGACAGAGTGTCAGTGCGGGGACGGGAGACAGCTCTGGAGACGACGGTCTTTG
>NW_011483017.1:132542-135610 GCF_000754665.1 Bison bison bison
CATCTCAGCGAGTGAGATCTAGGAACGTTCTTACCAGTGAGAAGGGAGGGGTCAGCCCCACGGGGCAGCCCCGGGCCGGCCACCAGGAGCGGGCCAGCGCGCGTGAGCCTGGAGGACCTCATTCTTGGAGGAGCACCTTGCGTTCCTGCCAAAACCACTTGGAGAAAGAAACGCCTGTTTATTGGCACCTTCATTTCACACAAACGAAGATTCTAACGTGTTAGTAACCCAGTTCCCAAGTAAATTATCCTTTTTTACAAGGATCTTGCTCTTTTCTGGCCAGATTTCACCCCAAAATGGCCTGCTACCTTCATCTTCTTTATTAATAGCTCAGCAACCCCAGCCTGCCTGCCGTGTGCCCAGCTGGGCCCAGGGGGTCTGAGGATGGGGGAAGACCCTCCAAGCCGCGTGGGGAGGCTGCCCAGGGCAGGTTGACGTGCAGCCCCCTGAGCCTTCCCCCCTGGTCCTGAGAGGCGTCCTCCCCCCTGTGGGGTCTGTGGGGTGCGGGTCATGCTCACCAGACCGCTGCAGGCCTTTCGTGCTGTTTCCAAAGGGCTGTCACCTCTCAGGAGTCTGCTCCTGGCAGGAGGGTTTCACGGAAGGGAGTCAGGGACGTAGTCTTCTAGAAGCTTCTGGAAGGGTAGTGAAGGTGATGAGAGGTGGGCCTGGCTCTCAGCACAGGGAGGGAACTTGGCTCCAGGGGCCCCTCGGAGTGACAGGCGCCAGTCTTTGGAGTAAAAGCGCAGCAAAGCGGGGAGATGTGGGAGCAGGAGGGATCCAGGGTCCTGGAGCGCCGCCCGCCTGCTCCCCGGGGTGGAGGCTGGCTCAGCGTCCCGCCCCTGGTGGGTCCTGAGGGGACGTGGGGGCAAACGTGGTCACCTGTTGGGGGTCAGACTTGGCACATTAAGTGTCTTTGCACACGGAAATGTGCCCACATCCACCCACAGGCATGAGCACAGGTGCGTGCGTGCGCACACACACACACACACACACACACACACACACACGCCTGAGGGCGAGGTGCGGGCAGCGTGCGGCTGGGGCTGTTGATTTGAGGTCATGAGCAGCAGAGTTGAATCTGAGGTTTGAGCAGCCTCAGGGCTCAGGCTCAACCCCACCCCCCAGGTGCCGCAGAAGCCCAGGAGGAGGGGTGAGAAGGTTCCAGAAACCCCCACCCGCTCCGAGTCGTCAGGCAGCCCTCTTGGGGTGGATCAAGGCCCGTTTTGTGGACACACATGCCCCAGGGGCTCCGTGTGGGTCTGCGGGAGGCGGCTCTTGGGGCTCTGGGGCCCACAGCCCCTCATCACTGGGTACCCAGGACACTTCAACCTTTTTTGCTGCCGCGTGGATGCTGTGAGGCCGTGTGCTGGGTGGGGGGCACACGCAGGTGACCTGCCAGGCCGGGGGCAGACCTGCGGGTGGCCAGTGCTCCTCGGGAGCCAGCTCAGCACCTCTCCCCCAGGATCCTTTCTGCAGAAGGAGGGCAGCGAGGCAGGAAGCCTCCTTTCCCCAACCCCGAGACGGTCCTCGGTGTGAGGTGGCCCAGGAGTGGGGTCAGGCAGGCCTGACCTCCCACCTCCCTCAGCCCTCCCTGTGCCCCCCACGTGGTACCTGTCCCGAAAGCTGTGGAGGCCAAGTGGGCTCCTGGCCCGCATATCAGCGAGGACAGAGACGCAGGTTCGAGGTTCCCTCTGGCTGTCACCGAAGAGCTGATGCTTTTGAACTATGGTGTTGGAGAAGACTCTTCAGAGTCTCTTGGACTGCAAGGAGATCAACCAGTCCATCCTAAAGGAGATCAGTCCTGAATATTCATTGGAAGGACTGATGCTGAAGCTGAAACTCCAATACTTTGGCCACCTGATATGAAGAACTGACTCATTTGAAAAGACCCTGATGCTGGGAAAAATTGAAGGCAGGAGGAGAAGGGGACGACAGAGGATGAGATGGTTGGATGGCATCACCAACTCAATGGACATGAGTTTGAGTGGACTCCGGGAGTTGGTGATAGACAGGGAGGCCTGGTGTGCTGCAGTCCATGGGGTCGCAAAGAACTGGACACAATTGAGTGACTGAACTGGACTGAACTGACTGACCACCTCTAATCTCTTCTCATCCCTGTAATTTGCCTTTTGCAGAATTTTGCATCAAATTAATTATACAAATCATTTTGCATGAAAAGGACTCCTGTGGACAGTGATCTCTGGTCCCTGCAGCTCCCAGCACATGGCTGGCTGCCGAACAGACACCTGCTCACCACAGGCAAAGCTCCCAGCAGGATCTGACCCCCGAGCTGGTGCTTCTCAGCGAGTGACCCGGGGACTCAGCGTCACCACCTGTCTGTGGAATGCAGGTTCCCAGGCCCCGTCAGCGTCTCCAAACGAGAACCTGAGTTTCGAAGCCAACAAGCTAAGTTTACATCCTCTTGGGGTTTGAGGATCACATGGAGTGTCTCTGCTGAGTCATGTGGGAGGCGCCCAGGGCACAGACGTGCTGTCCCGACAGAGAACTCAGGACTGACGCCCTGCCCTCACCTCCAGGCCTGCAGCCTGGTTCCCTTGGAATCTGGGCACACGTCCCAGAACCTGCAGCTCCACCTGCTTCCTGCCTTTGCTCCCACGACTGGTGGTTCTCCTTCTGCTCTGAGCAGAGGCCACCCAGCACCCTGAGCCTCCCGGGGTCCCCTCCTGGGAAAGCTTGTCCTGCTTCACTCTTAGAGCCTGCCCCTCCCTCCCAGGACCCGCCATAGCCTGGCTCTGCCTCGTGTGCCAACCTTTCTGGGACACTCGGCCAGGGCAGTGGGTGCAAAGACGAGACCGCCAATTTGTCAGATGTTCTGGGAACAACTGCCCTTCACAGGTCTTTAAACGGTGCAGGCCCAGCCCTAGTGGGGAAGGCGGCCGCAACCCCTCTCCTTGCCTCCTGGAGCATGTAGGTCACTATTTCCATTTCAAGGCTGCAGCCGTCAGCCTGCCTGCTCTTGAGTGAGGCATGTGGCCAGCAGATCCCAGGCCCCGACTACAGCCAGCGAGGGGAGGACTTCCCTTTGCATCATGGACACCGGGCCCCCC
>NW_011483017.1:135710-136065 GCF_000754665.1 Bison bison bison
TCCCCCCCCCCCCCCCCCCAGGCCCCGCCATAGCCTGGCTCTGCCTCGTGTGCCAACCTTTCTGGGACACTCGGCCAGGGCAGTGGGTGCAAAGACGAGACCGCCAATTTGTCAGATGTTCTGGGAACAACTGCCCTTCACAGGTCTTTAAACGGTGCAGGCCCAGCCCTAGTGGGGAAGGCGGCCGCAACCCCTCTCCTTGCCTCCTGGAGCATGTAGGTCACTATTTCCATTTCAAGGCTGCAGCCGTCAGCCTGCCTGCTCTTGAGTGAGGCATGTGGCCAGCAGATCCCAGGCCCCGACTACAGCCAGCGAGGGGAGGACTTCCCTTTGCATCATGGACACCGGGCCCCCC
>NW_011483017.1:136165-139667 GCF_000754665.1 Bison bison bison
GGGCTGGGGGACCCACCCTGATGGGCCGAGGGGTGGGGGTGGGCCAGAGGGCAGGGGCAGCCCATCCTGGGCTCTCAGACTCCCCTCAGCCACTGTGACAGGTGGGGCTGCAGACCTCAAGCTGTGCAGCATCCTCATGATTATGGAAGTCGTGCGTTGAGGAAACACGGGCCCAGTGGACAGATGAAGCAAAGGCCGTCACCCCTCCAGGCAGATAGCATCGCGGGAGCTGCCGTGGACCAAGGTGGGCACCGTCGGCTGGTCCTCCCTAGACTGCGCAAGTTTCCTTTAACCCTGGTGCCACTGAGAGACCGGAGCTGGAGGGCGGGCATCAGTGCCCCGTGGGGGCCGGTGCCACAGCCTGTGATCACAGCCCTTCACCCTGCCTGCCTCCCTCCGCCTCCCGGGGTGGCTGCCTTCAGAGCTGTGTCCCAGGCTTGTTTTACCGTGTGTGTGTGGGTGTGTATATGCGTGTGTGTGGATGTGTGTGTGTGTGTGGATGTGGATGTATTTGTGTGTGTGCATGTGTGTATGTATCTCTGTGTGTGTGTGCATGTACCTGTGTATGTGTGTGTACATGTATGAACGTGTATATGCATGTGTGTGTGCGTGTGGTGCATGTATATGTGTGTGTGTGTGTGTGTGTATGTATGTCTGGATGTGTATGTGTGTGTGTGTGGATGTGTGTGGATGTGTGTGTGTGTGTGTGGATGTTTGTGTGTGTGTGTGTGTGCATGAGCTGAGATTGTGTTGCTTATATCTTTTGTCACACAACACCCTGACATCTACGCATCCTCCCCAAATATGCTGCTCAGTCGTCCCCACCCCCGGGAGCAGCCGGAGAGGGGTCAGCCGCTTCTTCCTGCCTGGACGCCAGTGCTCATGTGATCCCGCTTCCTCTAAGACCCCTTGGTCTTCCTTCTGCACAGGGACAGCTGCTCAGGGGCTCACGGTGGGTCAGTGGTGGAAAGATGAGATCAGCCGTGTCCCAGGAATCCTCTTGGGCCTCAGGTGCCAAGGAACAGCTTTGGGAAATGCTTTGTGCAGGGGGTCCCAGCCAGGGCCCCTGGAGCGAGAGGAATCCTGGTGAGCCTTCGGGTTCTGAAGCTGCATCTTCTCAGCTGGCAGAGAGGCACGTCTGAGGGCTTCCAGGAGGGACACGCAGGCCTCCCCAGATCAGCGGTCCATGAAGGAGGTGCAGCCATCTCTAGGAAGTGAGAGCGTCTCTCCAGCACCGGGCTTGCCAGGCAGAGAAAGAGTGGGCTCCTGGCTGTGCCCTGGAGCTGTGCCCTGGGTGGAAGGGGGGGCGTCCAACCCCAGCCTGGCTTCTCCTGGGGCAGCAAGGGTGGTGGGGAGGGAGAGGAGGCAGGTGCCAAAACCCCCTCTGCCCCAGGCAGCCCTGGGACGCCTCAGCCCTGGGAGGGGCAGGGAGGCCATGCACCCAGAAAGAAGGAGTCTTCAAGCAACAACACCCTCAGGGCTCGGCTCTCAGAGCCCTGGGGAGCCCAAGGCCTGGAGGTGACGGGGAGCCGGAAGGGAGGTCAGAGCGTCTGTGGTTCTGTCTCCCTGCCCCTCTGTTCGCTCAAACCTGAAAACGGGCAAGCTGCTTTCCAAGATGCTGTCTACAGGGCGTCTCCAGGGACCAGGGCCTCCGGGACCCTTGCCTTCAACTCCCTTGCTGTTGTTCAGTCGCTCAGTCGTGTCTGACTCTTTGCGATTCCGCGGGCTGCAGCACGCCAGGCCTCCCTGTCCATCACCATCTCCTGGAGTTTGCTCAAACTCATGTCCATCGAGTCAGTGATGCCATCCAACCAGCTCATCTCTGTTGTCCCCTTCTCCTCATGCCCTCAATCTTTCCCAGCATCAGGGTCTTTTCCAATGAGTCAGCTCTTCGCATCAGGTGGCCAAAGTATCGGGGCTTCAGTTTCACCTCCTTCTTTGCGGTGTTGCAGGAAGAGGTGGGGGCGGATCACAAAACAGGCTGAGCAGCAGCAGTTACGGACATGGGAGGCCGACCCCGGAGCCCAGGAGAGGCGCTGGGTCAGGGCTCTGGGAGGGGTGGGGCTGGGGCTCAGGCCTGGGCCCCGGCGCTGAGCAGATCATCCCAGCAAGGGGCCCCAAAGCCAGGGCCACAGTCGGGGTGCAGCGAAGGCCCGACCTGCCTGCTCTGCAGTGGAGGCCCTGCCGCCTCCCCCGCCGTCTCCAGCTTTCTCTAGGGTGAGGTGAAGATGATGGACGTGGAAGGGCTTCTGTCTGCCATAAAGCACCCTACAATGCGCGCTAATACTATTATTATTGCTGTAATTGTTGTTATTCCAAGTGCACAAGGATGATGGACAGCCTGCGGGCGGAGTCCAATCTGCCAAGAAGTTCTCATATTTCAGGGCGAAAATGCTTTGAAATCCGAGGAGGAAAGAGGCTTAGAACCAAAGGCATTTGATTATCATTGCATTTGAGTCTACACACATAAGACCTGACTTCATTCAGAAAAGTTACCCATGAAAAATTAAGTCGAGATTTCCCCCCATCCCTTGTTGCGTTCACCAGCTCTGGGGCTTAGGAGATGAAAAGTACAGACTCCAATCGGGAAGAGGCCTTCTGGAAGTTCTGGTTCAGCAGGCAGCCAGCGAGCACCCCTCCCCCGCTCCCACCAACAGCCAGGAGCTTAGAAGGGGGAAGCTGAATTGTTATTCAATGTCTTTCCCAGCCCAGCTCCATGCCCGCCAAGGTTAGCTGGAAGGTCAGACCCCTGTGGCCCTGTGGCTGTGGGTGCCTGGAACCCAGGTCAGCGATTGCAGAGGTTGGAGAAGGTACCTGCAGTTCCTGCCGGGGGCGGCAGGGCCAGGCTTGGGGGCTGAGCCCCGAGCCCCCCGCTCACTGACCCTGCGTGGCCGAGACCCGTGACCGCCTGCCCTCCCTGCAGGGCAAGCTGCTGGCTCTAGTGAGTGAATGAGCCAAGGTGCCCATGGGAAGCTGGCTGTGGGTCCTCAGACGGTGGTCTGGGCCATAAGAAATCCCTCCAGCAGGAACTAGTCGTCAGTGTCTCCCACCTGCAGGGAGCTGGGTGAGCGGAGCCCGTTGCTGGAATCAGGCACTGCGCTCATTGCCACCTCAACCTCCAGAGCTCCTTGGCCCCTTAGGCCGCCGGCACGGCTCCAGGTCCTGGGGCCGGGCTCTGCTCTCTGTCCTTGTAGCCGGCTGTACAGGCAGTGTTCAGCTCCTCTAGCCTCCAGGAGAAGTGGGAAGCCCTTCATGCAATGTGGCAGGTGACCCGAGGCCTGGGGCCCAGTGACTGGTCAGGGCAGGACGCAGGGCCTCCCGAGACCCCCACCAGGAGGCTCAGCGAGCTCCCGCCAACCCCACTGAAGTCATCGACTTGGGGCTGCTGGCTGGCGGGGTGCCTGGACCCTAGAACAGGGAGCAGAGCTTTGCCCAGACCCCTCTGGACGGCAGACACTGCCCCAGGGCTGGGCATGCAGGCGGCTGGCTTCCCCACACCCTT
>NW_011483017.1:139992-142945 GCF_000754665.1 Bison bison bison
TCCAGCCCCTGGAGGCTTTAGGCGCCCCACAAGGACAAAGAGCAGAGCCCAGCTCCAGGACCTGGAGTCACGGGGCCAAGTGACTGCTGTCAGTGTCTGCCTCCATCTTTACGTGGCTTCTCTTCCACCTGGGTCAGATGTCCGTCTGGGCCCCTTGTTCGAGGGCCCTTGTGACATCAGGCCCCTCGATAACCCAGGGTCTCCCTCCCACCTTAGCGTCCCTCGTTACACCTGCAAACACCCTGCTTCTGCGTAACTTCACATTTACAGGATCCTGGGGTTGGGACCCGTTATCTTCAGGGGCCACAAGCAGGCTGAGCAGACTCAGCAGGAGCCCCACAAAAGCTGGACCCTGGAACCCAAGGCTGACAGAGTCACAGACTCTCAACGTGCCATGCTCTGCAGCCATTTTGCAGTTTAATTGGCTTGAAATGGATTTGGCTGGGAGGGACGTCCCAGGAAATGGATGGGTTTAATAACACCTCCCATCCGTGCAGGGCGTGCCAGCTCCGGAGCTGGGGCGCATCCGCACGCATCCGTCCTCTCGGCGCGGCCCCTGGAGCCGGGGCGCATCCGCACGCATCCGTGCTCTCGGCGCGGCCCCTGGAGGGGGCAGTGACACCAGCGCTCCGGTCGCGCCTCCACGGGGGGGCCACCCCTCCGAGCCCCGGGTGGGCCTTGCAGCTGAGAAGCCAACCCGCACACGTCCACCTCTAGCCCAGACCACAGGTGGCCGGGACCCAAAGAGACAGCCCTCTCTGGACACGTCCATCTGAGCATCCCTATGGGAGCAGAGGGCGCCGTGCGCTGGCACCTGGCACCCTCACCCGCGAGCAGCCGGAGTGGCTGTCCTCCCTGTAACAGGCCCGCATGTCTGGGCAGCAGGCGGGCACTGCTGCCGGCCGCAGGCAGGGGCTCCAGCCCAAGGCCTGGCGTAGGCACCGCTGCTCGTCCTCTGAGGTGCCCGACCTCCGGATCTACCCAGGGGAATCCTTACTCCCCTGCACCCCTCACGCAACAGAGAGAGGCCGTGGATTTCAGCTCGGGGTGGGGGCTGGTCGGGGTCTGCCGCTGAGAGCCTGTGGCTTCACCCCTAAGGGGCTGAGAGCGCCTCCCCGGTGAATGGTGGCTGGAAGGGGGCTAGAAGCACCCCCCCCCCTCCTGCCCCAAGAGCATGGGCTGGCCCGGGGCGGGGGCTGGGCAGAAAGGCTGGGCAGCCCTTGGCCCTTGTCCACCCCTCCCGAGTGGGGGTAACGGTGCGTCCGGCCTGGGCCCAGGACCCTCTGGACAGCAGACGTTTCCAAGGCTCAGGGAGAGGCTGCAGGTGGGTCTGGAAATGCTGTCTGGGTGACTCATGGGAGTAAAAGGCAGGTGGGACCCCCGGGCCCGTCTCCCCAGTGGCCTCAAATGTCTGTCCGATGACAATCCAGAGCATTGAAGGGCCTGGCCCACAGCAGGATGGGGCCCCTGTGGACAGGGTCCAGGCCCCGGGCAGGGCGGGCTCGGTCAGGGCAGTGGGGTGGGTCCCCATGGACAGGGTTCGGGCCCCGGGCAGGGCGGGCTCGGTCAGGGCAGTGGGGTGGGTCCCCATGGACAGGGTTCGGGCCCCGGGCAGGGCGGGCTCGGTCAGGGCAGTGGGGTGGGTCCCCATGGACAGGGTTCGGGCCCCGGGCAGGGCGGGCTCGGTCAGGGCAGTGGGGTGGGTCCCCATGGACAGGGTTCGGGCCCCGGGCAGGGCGGGCTCGGTCAGGGCAGTGGGGTGGGTCCCCATGGACAGGGTTCGGGCCCCGGGCAGGGCGGGCTCGGTCAGGGCAGTGGGGTGGGTCCCCATGGACAGGGTTCGGGCCCCGGGCAGGGCGGGCTCGGTCAGGGCAGTGGGGTGGGTCCCCATGGACAGGGTTCGGGCCCCGGGCAGGGCGGGCTCGATCAGGGCGGTGGAGGTAGCAGTGGCTGCCGTCAGTCAGATCTCGTCTTGGTGAGCACAGGGCCACAGAGAAACGGAAAAACAATTCTTGTTTTTTCTGAGGAATTTGTCATCTACGTAACACTGTCAGGAGCACTCAGCTGGGAGCGAGACGCCTGGTCTGGACTCGGGCTGTCGTCTCTACGCCCCGTCTCCAGAGTCCTCGCCTCTCTGGCACCTGTTTATTCGTGTTTGTGTAACTGCTGGGAGGAGGCAGCCGTGAACCAGCTGTTAGCCATGTTTCCATCCCTCTCCAGTCTGTGGGCTCCAGAATCAGTCCCCTCCCCTAAACCCGGCTGCAAGATGCCAGCAACGGGGTGCGGCAGAGCCCCCACCAGGGCAGACCCCAACTAGGGCAGACCCCCCACACTGGTGCAGACCCCCCACACTGCGGCAGACCTCCCAAACAAGGGCAGACCCCCACACCAGGGCCAACCCCACCACCGGGGCAGGTATCAGGGAGGGAGGCCCAGCCAGGGGCACTGGAGCCCAGAAGGCCTCTCCAGGGTGGGGTTTCTGCAAGCACAGAGGACTTGGGGTGTCAGATCTCGGCTGTCAGCGGAGCACACTTCTCTCCTTCCTGTAGACATGCTCTTCAGGGAAGCACCTGGCGTTTCACTTCCCTTTCTCTTCTAGGAGGTCAGGCCGCGCTTCCTGAAAGCTTCATCTCTTATCCGTGGAGCGTTTGTGCTGTGGCGCCTTGGAGGGGCTGGGGCTCCAGACAAGGACGCAGCTCCACACTCCTGGGCCTAGCGCCGTCCACCGGGGCCGCCGTTACACCTGCTGCCCGGACCCAGGCCCGCTGTGCGCCCTGCCTGCCCACCCCCACCCTCGAGTCCCACCAGGATCCCAGGACCTGGAATCCAACTCTGGTCCCGGGAGGAGGAGGAGGGGTCCTCACACCTGCCGGGCGGCCAGCACAACCTCACAGACGCTCACCGGCAGACACAGGGCCGCGATGGGCGTCTGTGAGGTTGTGCTGGCAGATCG
>NW_011483017.1:143045-147759 GCF_000754665.1 Bison bison bison
CTTTTCCTCTGTAGGGTCCCTGAGCTTGTGTGATCTCACCCATCACGTAAGGATCGAGTCCATTTCCGCAGCTGCCCTCAGCTTTGTTTTCCTGCTTTGTGGGAGTCTGACTGGGGTTCCCTGAGACACCCCACCTGGGGCGTTTAACCAGATGCAGAGCCCGAGGTGAAAACTCAACAAATGGCGGCCAGTATCAGTCGTCTTTGCCTTTTTATGTTGTTTATGGTGTTCTTGCTGCAAGAATACTGGAGTTGTTTGCCATTCCCTTCTCCAGTGGACCACCTGAATATTCATTGCAAGGACTGATGGTGAAGCTGAAGCTCCAATACTTTGGCCACCTGAAGGGAACTGCTGACTCATTGGAAAAGACCCTGATGTTGGGAAAGATTGAGGGCAAAAGGAGAAGGCAGTGGCAGAGGATGAGACAGTTGGATGGCATCGCTGATATAGTGGACGTGAACTTGGGCAAACTCCAGGAGATGGTGAAGGACAGGGAGGCTTGGTGTGCTGTCGTCTGTGGGGTCGCAAAGAATCAGATATGATTTAGCGACTGAACAACAACAAATCCGTTGTCTTACGTACGATTTCACTGGCTGTGATTTATTATTACTGTCACTGTTATCACTGGCCCATCCTATCAAACGAGGGGCTGCTTTCTGGAGTCTGGAGAGCGGAGTGCGACTCCTCCCAGACTAGGATGGGCTGGAGAAGAGGCAGCCAGGGCCAGGCCCGGGCAGGCGGGGGGCATCCAGAGTGCCTGCCCGTGTGACCTTCAGGTGGACAACCAGGACCCTGTGGTGCTTGGTTCTGCTTAGATTTTTGTTTACCTGAAATTTAAATTTTTTCGGGATAATGTTGACACCATTCAGGGGAAGTGGCTGTCAGTCGGGCGACTTGTGTGTTTCGTGTGCTGGCTGGGCATCTAATCCACCCGTTTTTTTTTTTAAACATCTTTATTGACATACATTCGCAGACTCACAAGGCATCCATTTCGAGTGTACAGCTCCACAGTTTCTAGGATATTTGCAGATGAACATAACCGTCACTACGGTCGTCTTTGGGAACTTTCATCATCTCAGAAAGGAGCCCTGTTCCACTGACTGTCACTCACCGGCCCCGCCCCTACGTCCTTAGCAACTGTCCCTCGGCTTTGTGTCCCAGTGGAATTCCCTCTTCTGGGTGTCTCGCAGGAGTGGAATCGTGTGAGGCATGGTCCATAGCGGGCTTCTTCGCTTCCCGTGCTTTCCAGCTTCATCCATGCTGTCCCACGTGCCAGGGCCTCACACCTTGTCGTGCTAAAAGCCTTCGTGTGGATGAACTGCATCTGTTTATCCAGCCATCGGAAGTGGCGGCAAGGGCTGTCTCCTCGACCTCAGCCTGCTGCCTGCCTTGGCACGGCCAGCCCAGGTTTAGCAAAGAACCCTGATGAAACTGGTACCCGATCCAGCCCCCCGCTCCATCCTCGATGTTGGCCTTTAGCAGGAACCCTGACAGGCCAGGTGAGCAGAATTCCCCACCTGGCTCCCCAGCCAGCTCCTCTTTGTGACCCCACCTCTTGTCTTCCCCCGACCGTGGGAGTCCATCCCCGGCTGTCCTGCTCTGCTCAGAGCTGAGCTCATTTCTGCCCCACAGTCTCTCCCACCTACTACGGTGACTTGAGTCAGGTCTGTCTTGCTATTTTTAACACGTGCTGGGGGCAGATGTTCTCTACCAGCAGACATCCGGTCTGTCCCCATCTAGGCCGTGTTCCCACCTGCTGCTCTAGTGTTCAAGTACAGGGTTCGGCGTGGACATACCTTCCCGTCTTTCTTAGGTACTTGTGTAGGAGTGGAATTTCTGGGTCCTGTGGCTGAAATTCTGATGTCACAGAACATCTTGTATTTTATCTGGCAGCTCCGGGCCCTGCCCATGCACGTGTCTTATGGTGGGGCAGGGGGCGACCTCTTCCACTGCACTGAGGGTTAGGGTTCTGGTCCCGGAGTGGAAAGAGGCCAATGCCAGTGGTCACAAGTCACGGCTCTGGGTCACGAGCTGCCAGTCTACACACGGGTCGTCTGGTGGCCTCTGCCACCACCTGCCTCAACTCTGGGCTGGGTGGGCTGGTCTTGGGGTCCCAGGGACCCTGGAAGACCCAGGCAAAGCTCGCAAACAGGAGGGGAAATGTGCTTTCAGATGCCCATCCTGGGCCCCCAGCCCCAGCGAGGCCAGGAGAGTACAAACAGGACAAATTTCTCAGGCACCTTTATCAGGGAGTCTGCCCTGGGCAGCCAGCACACAGCTCCCCAGACAGGCTTTGGCAGCAGCGAAGCCTAAACACTCCGCCTGTTCAGAGGCTGGACATCCAGGCAGGCGCGGGCAGGGCTGGCTCCTCCTGGCCAGCTCCCTCCTCGCGGGGCCTGCAGACGCACCTCCTTGCCCGCCTCCCACTGCCTCCATCTGTCTCCGCACCTTTCTGGTCTCTCTCTTTGTGTCCACGTCTCTTCTCGTAAGGACATCGGTCAGCTGGGTTTAGCCTGCCCTAAAAACCTCATTTCTAACTTAGCCACCTCTTTCAACTTTATCTCCGAGTCCAGTTACACACTGAGATCCTGGGGCTAGGACCTCAATATAGGGATCTTGGGGACACAATCTGTCCTGTGCCTGTTTGCAAAGTCACTTCAGTCGTGCCCAACTCTTTGCGGCCCCACCAGGCTCCTCTGTCCAAGGGAGTCTCCAGGCAAGCATGCTGGAATGGACAGCCATGCCCCTCAGTTCATCCTGGAGCATGAACCAGACCTGGAGGTGGTGCTGGGTCCCTGGGGATGGGCTGCTTTTCTGGAAGGGAGAGGACTCAGGTAAAGACCCATTTACGTACAGGAGGAAAATGAGGAGAGAGACTGGGGAGGAAGGAAGACAGGACGGCAGCCCATAAGGGGTGGACACGGGTGAGCCTGGCCTCAGGGTTCCCAAGAGGAAGGGCGGCTGGCCTGCCTCCCAGCCGCGGACCTGGCTCCAGGCACCCTGGCTAGGCAGCTGTCTGGGCCCCCGGGTCTAAATCAAGACTGTAACGAGGGCAGCCCAGCCCCTCTTCTGTAATTAAGGCTGTAGGGAAACAGAGAGCTCCCCTGTAATTCAGCCCCGGCCCCTTCTCTGTCATCTTAATTAAGGTTAGGGCTACCGTGGCTTAGACGGCTGCCATTGTTAGCACTAAATCAAATGCCGTTTTAGGATATGGGCCGCTTGAGAGTGAGGAACGGCAGGGCTGAGAAATAAATATTTGAAAAGGGCAGAGAAGCTGTGAAATTGCTGCTTTGCCCTCATTAGCATGGATCCCGGCTCCGTTCGTCTGAAGCCCTCGCTCTGCAGAATCCCGCCGTGGAGGCGCCCCCAGCCAAGCCGCCCATGGAGGTCAGTGCCCCGGGGTGCAGAGGGCAGGCTGGGCAGCAACAGCCCCTGGGGGAAGCGGGGATGGCTGCCAGGTGGAGAAGCTGCCATAAACAGGCCTGTGGGCCCTCCAACCCTGATGCCCGGGTTTTTAACTGTTATTTCCTTTTTGGGAGAGGGTCATAAGCCCTTCTTCGGGGCACTGAAGGAGCGGCCCACAAGTGCACACCAGAGTCTCATGAATAGATGGCAGGTGATAAATGCACTGCGCATGGCATTTCAGGGGAGTCTGAGCCCCAGGGAGAGGCCCCTTGCCTGGTGAGTCTACAGGAAGCACTGATAATAAAATAGGTCTCTCTTGGAAAAATAAAAATCGTTGTCAGTGGTGAAAACTGACGAACCCCAACTCAGCCAGGTGGCCAAGGTCAGGGTCAGCAGAGATGAAGGTGATGGGTTGTGTTGACAGCAGGCACCCTTCACAAGATGGGGAACCTCACCTCTGCAGCCTTTCTCCCCAAACCCACCACCCAAGTGCAAACTGGAGATGGAGGAAGCTGGACCAGTGACCCGAGGAACATTGCCCCAGAGCCACTGAGGTGAAAACATCTGACCAGTCCCAGATGAGGGGCAGTCTACAAAACTCCCGCCCAGCCCTCCTGAACTTCCCAAGGTTATGACCAAAGACAATGAAAGTCTGAGGAAACGTGCCAGCCCAGAGGAGCCCAAGAAGACGTGAGAGCTAACAGCCCTGTGGGTCCCTCGGGGTCCTGGGACAGAGGAGGACATTAGGGAGACACTGGTGAGACCTGAGTAAAGTTTGAAGTCTAGTTAGGGATGGCTCTGTGGAGGAAAACAACTCTCCCAGCCAGCACTGATTCCTCATTATCCTTTTTTTTCTGATTAAAGTATGGTTGATGTGCAATATTATATGAGTTCGGTGGTGGCTTTAGTGGTAAAGAACCTGCCTTTCAATGCAGGAGATGTAAGAGACCTGGGTTAGATCCCTGGGTCGGGAAGATCCCTTGGAGGAGGGCATGGCAACCCACTCCGGTATTCTTGCCTGGAGAATCCCCATGGATAGAGGAGCCTGGCGGGCTACAGTTCATAGGGTTGCACAGAGTTGTAGATGGCTGAAGCGCAAGAGGGCATCAGAGGGCAGACACACTGAAACCATACTCACAGAAAACTAGTCAATCTAATCACACTAGGACCACAGCCTTGTCTAACTCAATGAAACTAAGCCATGCCCATGGGGCAACCCAAGACGGGCGGGTCATGGTGCAGAGATCTGACAGAATGTGGTTCACTGGAGAAGGGAATGGCAAACCACTTCAGTATTCTTGCCTTGAGA
>NW_011483017.1:148164-149267 GCF_000754665.1 Bison bison bison
TAAGAGACCTTTTAGAACTAACACCCCCAAAAGATGTCCTTTTCATTATAGGGGACTGGAATGCAAAAGTAGGAAGTCAAGAAACACCTGGAGTAACAGGCAAATTTGGCCTTGGAATACGGAATGAAGCAGGGCAAAGACTGATGGAGTTTTGCCAAGAAAATGCACTGGTCATAGCAAACACCCTCTTCCAACAACACAAGAGAAGACTCTACACATGGACATACCGGATGGTCAACACCGAAATCAGATTGATTTATATTCTTTGCAGCCAAAGATGGAGAAGCTCTATACAGTCAGCAAAAACAAGACCAGGAGCTGACTGTGGCTCAGATCATGAACTCTTTATTGCCAAATTCAGACTTAAATTGAAGAAAGTAGGGAAAACCATTAGACCATTCAGGTATGACCTAAATCAAATCCCTTATGATTATACAGTGGAAGTGAGAAATAGATTTAAGGGCCTAGATCTGTTAGATAGAGTGCCTGATGAACTATGGAATGAGGTTCGTGACATTGTACAGGAGACAGGGATCAAGACCATCCCCATGGAAAAGAAATGCAAAAGAGCAAAATGGCTGTCTGAGGAGGCCTTACATATAGCTTGTGGAAAGAAGAGAAGTGAAAAGCAAAGGAGAAAAGGAAAGATATAAGAATCTGAAGGCAGAGTTCCAAAGAATAGCAAGAAGAGATAAGAAAGCCTTCCTCAGCGATCAATGCAAAGAAATAGAGGAAAACAACAAAATGGGAAAGACTAGAAATCTCTTCAAGAAAATTAAAGATACCAAGGGAACATTTCATGTTCCCTTGAATTCAGAAGATATTAAGAAGAGGTGGCAAGAATACACAGAAGAACTGTACAAAAAAGATCTTCATGACCCAGATAATCATGATGGTGTGATCACTCACCTAGAGCCAGACATCCTGGAATGTGAAGTCCAGTGGGCCTTAGAAAGCATCACTACGAACAAAGCTAATGGAGGTGATGGAATTCCAGTTGAGCTATTTCAAATCTTGAAAGATGATGCTGTGAAAGTGCTGCACTCAATATGCCAGCAAATTTGGAAAACTCAGCAGTGGCCACAGAACTGGAAAAGGTCAGT
>NW_011483017.1:149367-152951 GCF_000754665.1 Bison bison bison
CCAGGCTTCAGCAATATGTGAACCATGAACTTCCAGATGTTCAAGCTGGTTTTAGAAAAAGCAGAGGAACCAGAGATCAAATTGCCAACATCTGCTGGATCATGGAAAAAGCAAGAGAGTTCCAGAAAAACATCTATTTCTGCTTTATTGACTATGCCAAAGCCTTTGACTGTGTGGATCACAATAAACTGTGGAAAATTCTGAAAGAGATGGGAATACCAGACCACCTGACCTGCCTCTTGAAAAATCTGTATGCAGGTTAGAAGCGGACATGGAACAATAGACTGGTTCCAAATAGGAAAAGGAGTTCATCAAGGCTGTATATTGTCACCCTGTTTATTTAACTTATATGCAGAGTACATCATGAGAAACGCTGGGCTGGAAGAAGCACAAGCTGGAATCAAGATTGCAGGGAGAAATATCAATAACCTCAGATATGCAGATGAAACCACCCTTATGGCAGAAAGTGAAGAGGAACTAAAAAGCCTCTTGATGAAAGTGATAGTGGAGAGTGAAAAAGTTGGCTTAAAGTTCAACATTCAGAAAACGAAGATCATGGCGTCCAGTCCCATCATTTCATAGGAAATAGATGGGGAAACAGTGACAGACTTTATTTTTCTGGGCTCCAAAATCACTACAGATGGTGACTGCAGCCATGAAATTAAAAGACGCTTACTCCTTGGAAGAAATGTTATGACCAACCTAGATAGCATATTCAAAAGCAGATACATTACTTTGCCAGCAAAGGTCCATCTAGTCAAGTCTATGGTTTTTCCTGTGGTCATGTATGGATGTGAGAGTTGGACTGTGAAGAAGGCTGAGCACTGAAGAATTGATGTTTGTTTGTTTGTTTGTTTGTTTTTAAAGAATTGATGTTTTTGAACTGTGGTGTTGGAGAAGACTCTTGAGAGTCCCTTGGACTGCAAGGAGATCCAACCAGTCCATTCTGAAGGAGATCAGCTCTGGGATTTCTTTGGAAGGAATGATGCTAAAGCTGAAACTCCAGTACTTTGGCCACCTCATGCGAAGAGTTGACTCATTGGAAAAGACTGTGATGCTGGGAGGGATTGGGGGCCGGAGGAGAAGGGGACGACAGAGGATGAGATGGCTGGATGGCATCACTGACTCGATGGATGTGAGTCTGAGTGAACTCTGGGAGTTGGTGATGGAGGGAGCCCTGGTGTGCTGTGATTCATGGGGTCGCAAAGAGTCAGACACGACTGAGCGACTGAACTGAACTGACCTAACTTAAGCGACTAACCATAGCACATTGTATAAGTTACAGGTGCACGGTATAGTGATTCACAAGTTTTAAAGGTTATGCTCCACTTGTAGCTATTATCCGATATTGGCTGTATTCCTTGGCTATATTGCCTGTATCTTGAGCTGCTTTTACATATAATTTGTAGCACTGCATCCTCTCCCCTTGCATTACCCCCCTTCCCTCCGCGACTCTAACCACTGGTTTCTTCTCTGTTTCTGAGTCTGTTTCTTTCTTGCTCTTTCTTGCTGTTCTGTCACTGAGTCGTGTCCGACTATGTGACCCCGTGAACTGCAGCCCGCCAGGCTTCACTGTCCAAACTATGTCCCAGAGTTTGCTCAAATTCATGTCCATTGAGTAGGTGACGCTATTAACCATCTCATCCTCTGCCACCCCCTTCTCCTGCTGCCTTCAGTCTTTCCCAGCATCAGAACCTTTTCCAATGAGTCAGTTCTCCACATCAGGGGGAAAGTACTGGAGCTTCAGCTTCAGCATCAGTCCTTCCAATGAAAAATCAGGGCTGATTTCCTTTAGGATGGACTGGTTGGATCTCCATGCTGTCCAAGGGACTTTTATGAGATTTCTCTAGCACCACAGTTCAAAAGCATCCACTCTTTGGTGCTCAACCTTCTTCATGGTCCACCTCACATCCATACATGACTACTGGGAAAACCATAGCTTTGACTACACAACCCTTTGTCGCCAAAGTGGTATTTCTGCTTCTTAGTACTCTGTCTAGGTTTGCCACAGTTTTCTTTCCAAGGACGAGCGTCTCTCAGTTTCAGGGCTGAAGCCACTGCCTGCTGTGGTTTTGTTGTTGTTGTTACAATCACTCGTTTGCTCTATTTTTAGGTTCCGTGTATAAGTAATGTCATACGGCATTTGTCTGTCTCTGTCTGACCTAACACTCCAAGTCCATTCGTGTGGTTGCAAGCGGCGACATGTCACGCTTTTTTACGCGGCTGAGCCGTATTCCACTGCGCGTGCACCTTCTTCATTCGTTCATCTGCTGATGGACACTTAGGCTGCTTCCACATCTTGGTAGAAATAAAGCTCCTGTGAACTTTAGGGTGCACGTGTTTCTTCAAACGATGTGCTGTCAGGAAGAGAAATTAAGGAAACAATTCCATTCACTATCACATAAAAAAAAAAAAAAACGCCTTGGATGAAACCTACCTAAGGAGGTAAAAGATCTGTACTAGGAAGGCTGTAAGACACCGATGAGAAAAAACTGAAATGGCACAAACAGGCGGAAAGATGCTCTTTGTTCTTGAAATGGAAGAACCGATATTTTTAAAATGACCACACTATCCAAGGCCATCTACAGATTCAGTGCAACCCCTACTGTAATGCCGGTGGGATCTTTCACAGAACTAGAACAAATAATGTAAGAGAGCGTGTATGAAAACACAAAAGACCCCCCAGGAGCCAAAACCATCTTGAGAAAGAAGAACAGAGGTTGAGGAATCATGGTTCCTGGCTTCAGACTACACTGCAAACCTACAGTGATCAAACCAGTTCGGTGGCGGGGCAAAAACAGACGCACGGGTCAGTGGAGCAGGACAGGGAGCCCGGGGATGAGCTCACAGCACGGCCAGGCAACCCATGACAACGGAGGCAGCAACATCCACTAGAGAAAAGACCGTCTCTCCAATAAGGGTGTCGGAAAAAGTAGACGGCTACATGGAAAAGAATGAATTAGAGAATTCTTTAATTCCTTATACAAAAATAAAGTCAAAATGGATTAAAGGTCTAATAAGATCTGATACTATAAACTCCTAGAGGAAAACAAAGGTGTAACACTTTTTGACTTAAATCACTGAGTTTTTGTTTTTTATTTTTGGAACCACCTCTTAGAATAATGGAAATAGAAGCAAAAATAAACAAATGAGACCTAATTAAACTTAAAAACTTTTGTATAGCAAAGGAAACCAGCAATAAAGGGAAGGGCAACCTACTGGATGGGAGAAAATGTTTGCAAATAGTATGACCCATAAGGGATTAATATCCAAAATATATAAACAGCTTTTACAGCTCAACATCAAAATAAATAAATAAATGAATAAACAACTTAATTAAAAACCAAGTGGAAGACCTGAGTAGACGTTTTTCCAAGGAGGACATGCAGATGGCCAATCAGTTCAGTTCAGTTCAGTCACTCAGTCGTGTCCGACTCTTCGCGACCCCTTGAATCGCAGCACGCCAGGCCTCCCTGTCCATCACCAACTCCCGGAGTTCACTAAGACTCACGTCCATCGAGTCAGTGATGCCATCCAGCCATCTCATCCTCTGTCGTCCCCTTCTCCTCTTGCCCCCAATCCTG
>NW_011483017.1:153161-155308 GCF_000754665.1 Bison bison bison
TCTTCTCCAACACCACAGTTCAAAAGCACCAGTTCTTCAGCACTCAGCTTTCTTCACAGTCCAACTCTCACATCCATACATGACCACTGGAAAAACCATAGCCTGGACTAGATGGACCTTTGTTGGCAAAGTGATGTCTCTGCTTTTGAATATGCTATCTAGGTTGGTCATAACTTTCCTTCCAAGGAGTAAGCGTCTTTTAGCACGAAAAGATGCTCAACACAGCTAATCATCAGGGAGATGCAAATCAAAACCACGCCTGTCAGAACAGCCTCGCCAGAAAGAACGTGAGCAATGAGCGCAGGTGAGGACGTGCAGGACGAGGAGCCGCTCTGCGCGGTGAGGACGTGGAGGACGGGACGCCGTGCACAGGTGAGGACGCCGAGGACGGGACGCCCTGCGCCGGTGGTGGGCTGTAAACTGTAAACGGCTGCGGCCACTGTGTGAAACAGGAGGTTCCGGAGAAAATTCAAAACAGAGCGGCCTCGCGATCCGGCGGTCCCACTCCGGGGCGCGTGCTGGCCACTCCTCGTCCTCCAGGGGTAAAGGGACCGGATAAACGCTCGCAGAGCCTCTGACGTAAGCTCCGCAGCTGGCGTCTGAGGCTGTCACCCATCATCCGCAGTGCTTCCTGGTTTTGAGGGCAGGCTTCACTTCCGGCAGCGATCTGCTCCTCGTCACAGCCTGGGTGTTTTGTCAGTTGCCCGTGCGGGACCGCTCGTCGGCCAGGTGAGTGCAGGTGTGGTCTCTGAGCTGCTGCAAGCGCTCTGCGTGGGCTCGTCTGATTTCCACAGGGATGCCCTGAGACAGATGCTGCTGTTTCCATCTGCGGGAGCTGTGCACACACAGGGCCTCCGAGAGGCCTGAAGGGAACAGCAGAAGACCCACACATGCAATAGACAAAAGACCCAGGAGCAGATTACTGCCAGAAGTGAAGCCTGCCTGTAAAAATAGGAAAACAACGGGGATGACAAATGACACCTTTAGATGCCAGCTGCACCGCTTATGTCCGTGGCTTTGGGAACGTTTATCGGGTCCCTTTAATGACAGGTACTGCAGTTCCCGGCCCCAAGGAGCTGAGGCTGCAGCTAATGGGCCTGCCTCAGGGGGAGCCGTGGGCGCCCCACCTGTGCATGGGTTTACCTTGAGGCCAAGACCTGCAGATGGAGAGGCCACGAGGAGTGAATGGGAGAAGCCAGGTCCTCAGCTGCCAGAGAGGTGGGAGGGAATGAAGACGCAAGACCACGCACCAAACATGCAGGTTCTGGGGCCACCCAGCCCTTCTGAACCGGAGCCTGAGGCCCAGGAGTCTGCACGTTTAGGGGCTCCCCAGGTATCCTCACACGGTCGACACCGAGCTGTGGGTACCGGCCGCGTGGATTCCAGCCCGGTCTGATGCTGGGGCGCTCGTGTCCAGTTTCGGTGCCTTAGGTGGGCATCGCTGTCTTACGACCAGCCACCTTCCCCCCAACACACACACCGACTCCGCTAGCCACAGGACCGTCGCTGCCTGCACGAGGCGGGCAGGGCCTTTGGCCAGGTTGGATGGACGTGTGCCTTGCCCTGGAGAGATCCCAGAGTCCCCTGCCCTGGAGAGACCACCACCCGCAGCCATGCCTCGGCCCTCCAGGGGAGCTTGCCATGGTCCCCTCTCTCAGTTGTCCAAATCTGCCAAATTTCAGACACACCAGTTACCGGCAAGGTGTCTGGATCCTGGGGACCCTGGCTAGGACCACCGCTAACGAGTCTGCCCGGAAGTGCCACCTGCCTTGGGGCTCTCGCAGACCCAGGGCTGCCCCCCTCCACCATTCCCTTCAGGCCTCTGGGTAACCGTGTGTGTGCACAGACTCCCCCACCACACGCCCGCACAGATGGAGCAAGGGGGCCAGGGCATGGGACCTGCCGGCTGAAGGGCTGCAGGTGGAAGCTGGGCGTCCCCTGCAGAGTCCAGTCCTCCAGATGCTCGCTGAGCTCTCGGCTGACCTCTCCACGCTGAGCAGACACCGAAGCAGGGCGACCTTCACCTGGGAGAGCTGTGTCTGTAGTCACTGACCCCAGAGGAGGGACCACGGTCGAGGCTGCCCAGACAGATGAGCCTGCCCACACCCCATGGCTGCTGAGACGAATTAGTACAAGCTAGGGGCTTT
>NW_011483017.1:155579-156775 GCF_000754665.1 Bison bison bison
CTCTTTTCTTCTCCTCCCTCTTGGCAACCCAGCACGGGCTGATTCTAATCTCCTTTGTTAGCATCCCGGTTCTGTGGTTCTGGCTCACCTCTGGGCTGGGGGAGGGGAGCGCGGCCACAGTGGACCCTGCCCTGCTGGCTGTTCCATGCCCCCCCCCATCCTGGACCCCTCAGCCTCCAAGCCGTCACCTCATCCCCCCGACGGCAGCCTGCCTTTGTCCCTGTCCTGGCATGACACGGCCTGTCAAAGCTGCGGAGCCCAGGCTCTCTGTGCACCGGAGGATATTTTCAGCCAAGAGAAAAAAATCTTTGGGAGAAGGAATTTTTAAGATCTCAGAGAAAAATAATAATTGCAGGCTGCACTGTTATTAAGTCTATTTTTAGAGAACTTTTTGGGCTGTTCCTCCCACCATAACTATCAGTTGTGAAAAGTGATGTGTGTTTTCACCTGCAGAGCGCAAACCCAGCAAGATTCCGGGTCTGATTTATCTATTCAGGGCAAGCTGATCTTCAGTGTCAGCCTCGCTTGCCGTTACCTGCACCTCGGCAAAGACCATGAAGTCCTGAAGTCAGAGGTGGAGTTAAATCCACGCTGAGCGTGCCAGCTGCCATCACCCTGAGAGCTGGACCACCGCCCAGGGAGAGTGTGGCTGCCAGGCCAGGAAGGGGGCATCGCGGGGCCGGACCCCCGCAGTGAGGGCCTGCATCTGGGTTTGGGCAGCCTGGAGGGAGGGTCACCTTGGCTGGGGTGGCCCACAGCCAGCAGGAGGCCCAGGGAGACTCACGTCCCGCACCGTCTCTCCGCAACCCCGAGGAGGAAGGGCTGGGCAGTCTGCGGGCGTCTGTGTGGCCGCGGTCACTGTGGGCCAGCCTCGGCCATCCGCCTGCACCCGTGCTCCCCGCCCTGGCCTCACGGTGGAATCCCCCGGAGCATGGGGTCACCAAAAAGCATGGCCGGGGCCTGAGGTCTAAGCCGGGCATGGTGGGGTGGCGTCCTGCACTCCGGACAGTCCCTCTGGCTGCCCCGCTGGTATCTCAGACCCACCGTGTTCAGAGCATTTCTCCTGAGCACCGCCCTCCCAGACTCCTGTGATCCAGGGAACAGGGCCCCTGGACCCGGCCCGCAGGACAGAAAGCAGGGGGTCACCTCTCCCTCCGGCCCTGCTGGGCCCCCATCCCACAGGGCAGAGCCAGATT
>NW_011483017.1:156875-157196 GCF_000754665.1 Bison bison bison
CTGTGGGCGTGTTGTTCCAGTGCCTGCTCTGGCATCACGTGGCCATGCGTCCTCCGCGGGCCTCTTCTGGTCCCCAGGCCTCCTCCCGAGTCCCCTCTTCCTACAAGGACACGAGTCACGTTGGATCAGGGCCCACCCTGCTGTAGAGTGAGCCTCTGTAACTAATCACATCTCTAAGGAGCCTGTTTGCAAGTAAGGCTGGGCTCTGAGGTGCTGGGCGCGGGCTCCACATGAGAATTTGGGGGGCAGTGAGGGTACAATTCCTCACAATGCTGGGGAGGGGGTCAGCTTTGAATTTCTCTCCTGCTGAAATACCTACCA
>NW_011483017.1:157376-165047 GCF_000754665.1 Bison bison bison
GGTAAAGCTTTGATCCCAGAAATCTAGGCGCTGCTCTGGGGTCTTGGGGTCTTGGGCGGAGGGGGCAGAGGCTCAGGCAGGACCGAGGACAGCCTCAGGCTGAGTGCCTCCGCTGGCCGCGTCTGCATCTTCGGGCAGACCCCGCCCCGCCTGGGCCCTCCGGCTGGAGCTGTCTGGAGCGCCGGTGAGCTCTCCAAACCCTTCTCTGTTGGCTTCCTAGGACGGGACAAATCCACAAACAAACATGAGTTTGCAATGGCCTCTTGCTGCTTGCTTTGCAGTTAATGACTTTATCTGTCATCTCAAAGCAGAGCTGGGACTGACCACAGGGAAGGGGACCTGGAATTGTCCCCAAAAGGCCAGACCAAGGAGGGCTGGACGGCTGGCTTGACCGTGAAAGGGGCCTCAAAGCAGGACAGCGCAGCGCAGGGCGGGCCGGCCGGGAGCACAGTTTCCCCGTTGCCGTGTGTCCTGCCCGGGCTGACGGAGGCCTGAGGGACGCGTGGGAGGTAGCAGCCCCTCTGCCAGCCCCCAGAAACCCAGTGGCCTTTCACAAGGGTCCTTAAGGTCTTTTCTGCCAGCAGTGTTCAAACTTTGCACCAGAACCTCACAGCGTTTGTGAAGGAGAAAAACACACACAACTTCCTTCCCAGGCAGGGTCCCCAGATAGAAGTACAAATAAACATACAGGATGCCCACTTAAATTTGAATTTCAGATAAACAATGAACACTATTTTAGTATAAGTGTGTCCCATAACATTTAAGATAAACCTACACTAAAAAGGTAAAGTTATTTATCGGATCAAAAATAATCAAAGTAAATGAGGAATCCTGTATTTTATCTCTTTGAACACTTCCCTCAGGCGTCAAGCGTGTTCCCAGCACATCCCAGAGGCCACCTCCACGCAGTTCTCAGCTCCCAGCACTCCTGGGAAAGAAGCCGCTGCCCTCTCTAGACAGCTACTCAGGTTGTTCAGAGTTGTTCAGTCTGCAGACTTCTGACCTTTCAAGAGGCAAACAGCCAGCTGGTGGCAGACAGAGGCCTGCAGCCAGGTCTCCTGCCCGTCCGTTCACTCCTCCATCCCCCGTCCATCTATCCATCCCCCGCTCATCCCCCGTCCATCCTTCCTTCCATTCATTTATCCATCCATCCATTCATCTTCCCCATGCCCCAATGCCCAACCATCCACCCTTCTATCTATCCATCCATCTATTCACCCTCGTATCCATCCACTATCCACTCAGTCAGCCAGCCAGTCAGTGAGCTACCCAGAAAACATTTATTCAGAGCAAACTAGGCTCTGGGGCCTTGTGCAGCTGCTGGGGAAACAGAAAGAACAAGATGGAGTTGATGTGTGCAGTGGGCTTCATGATCCATTGAGAAACCAAGTGTTTGGGGTTAGTGCTCTAATCTAGGGCTTGTGGAGTACACTGGGGGCCCTGGTGCAGGGAGGCATTGTCCTGAAAGTGATCCTGGGGCTTGCCTTCCAGGAGACTAGGGCGTTTGCTAAGAAAGAAGCCGGGAGGCACTCCAGGGAGCAGCAGAGCAGACGCGGAGCCGTGTGCGCCGTTCCCCGCCCACCGAGGACCCAGTTTGCTGCAGCCTCAGACCTGGGCTTCTCCTTTAGCGCTACTGACATCTTTGGACAAGTCAATTCTCCGCTTAGCTACATCCCTGGCCTCTGCCCACTGGGTGCCTGCAGAAACTGTGACCACCACAAATACCTCCAAGCATTGCCCGACGTCTCTTGGGGGCCAAAGTTGCCCTCACTTGAGATGCTCTGTGTTAGAGGCTAGAGAGGCAAAGCGTAAAAAGTGCATCTTTTTAAAGGTGCTCATGGTCCTCCCAGAACCTTGGTGGCACAGAAGTTGGTGGGGACGGGATGGAAAGCAAGCCTGCTACAGCAAGCACTCGGTGCAATGGCATCTGAGACTCTCGAAAACACAAGCAAAGGCCTGGAAAGCGTAAGACTATCCAGGCAGGGTTAACAGTGTGAGGTAGATTGCTACTCTTAAATATATATCAATAATATACATGTGTGCGTGTATATATAAATGGTCAATAGCATATTGAATTTTTTCACACTGTTTACCCAGCATAATTTGCAGTTGGTCTGTATTTGATTAAATGCCATCATCTTTTATGTACGAGTTACATAAGTAAATAGAAAAATCATTTACACTCCAACGCCCCATGAAAAATTAATCTCAGGTCTGTCCCACACGGCCATTCTGAGTCGAGCCGTGTGGCTCATTGAATGTCGGGCGGGGGTGGGGGTGTCATGCGAGATGCTCTGCAAACTCCATTTCTCCATCTTAATAAGCTGGAATCTTCAAGAATGTTCCTCGAATGTGTGGATTCAAAACTATAGTTGATGGTTTTTTAATCAAGTAAATCTTGCAAAAGTTTCAAAACAACAAATTATTTAGTATGTTGCCAGACCGGGAGCTTCTCCTGGGAAATCATTTCCTTGGTTGTAACATTACCAGAGTTTGAAAGCCAATCCGCTGCACTGGGGGGCTGGCACACCCCAAAGGGCTCTGGTTTCACCCCTGGAGGGTCTCTGGAAAGAGAGGGGCTGCCTGTTTCCCTCTGAGCCTCGGCCTGGCTCTCAGACCAGGACACCCTCTGGGCTGGCCCTGTGCCCTGCTGTCCATGCACACCTCTCGGGTGAGCTCCGGATACGCCCACCCGCCCCGCCCCCTTCAGCACAGCCCACAGCAGAGCCCCTGGGGCCAGGCAGGGTGGTGAATGCAGAAAGAAACCTTGCAGGTCCTCTTTCCAGGAGCTTTTCTAGAGCCTTCAGGAGACGCCCACTGCCTCCAGCATCAGCTTACTTTGCTCCCCACCCCTGCAGTCGCGGCCTGTGGCTGCCATGACAGACGGCCACAACTGGGTGACTTCCGGCAGCAGAGCTTTATTCTCTCCCAGTCCTGGAGGCCAGACGTCTGAAAGCAGGGGAGGGTCCTTCCCAGCGCCCTCAGCTCCTGGGGCCCCAGGCCTCCTTGGCTGTGGGCGCATGACTCCTGCCCCTGCTCCGTCCTCTCCTCTCCTCTCCCCGCTGAGTCTCCCCCCTATGTCACTTATAAGGACACTCACCTTTGGGTTTAGGGCCCACTGGGGTAACCCTGAGTGATTTCATTTCGAGACTCTTAGCTTAGTGACATCTATAAAAATCCCGGGGCTCCCACCTATAAGGTATCACTCAGAGGTCCCAGGAGGCCACCATTCACCCCAGGACACCTTCCCCTCCAACAGAGGGCCCTGCTCAAGACCAAAGGCTTTGTTGAGGCCTTTCCTTCCTCGGCTCCCAGGGTCTCAAGTGTTGTCCAGTCCCCTGCTGGACAGTCAGCTCCTTCCCCCACTGCATTCTACTTACGTGTGGGTGCTCCAACATGCCCCAGGGCATCACTTAAGGCAGGTGCTTTCTCGGCTCCTGGGTTCACTGGCCAGTACTGCCTCCCAGCCTCTGTAGCCTCAGGAGTGGCATGGGATTGGAAGTTTGTAGTGGTGATGAGCTTTTCCCACGCAGGGCCATAAAATTCTCCCAGTTAGAACCTCTCTGACTTTACTAGGGGCTTCCCTGGTGGCTCAGATGGTAAAGAATCCACCTGCAATGTGGGAGACCCGGGTTTGATCCCTGGGTCGAGAAGATTCCCCTGGAGGAGGAAATGGCAACCCACTCCAGAATTCTTGTCTGGAGAATTTCATGGACAGAGGAGCCTGGCGCACTACAATGCATGGGGTCACAATGACTGAGTGACTTTCTTTCTTTTCTTTCTTGACTGTATTCCTTCCCAGCACCTCCCCTGGCTGAGTTCACCCTCCGTTTCTGTATCCCCTTCCAGCATGTTGACTTTGGAAGCCATGAGTAAAGGGACAGGAGGGGAGGTACATATGCCCCCGAGTCTCCACCCAGAGAAGGCTGCCTCCCAACAGGAAGCTGCGTGGGGCTTCCTGTGAGTGGAAGATAAACACGTGTGGGGCTTGGATATCATACTTGACCTAACCCTCTGGTCAGGGATCCCATGCCAGCCCTGAACGTCTATTAAGAGTTGCTCAAGCTTCTGGGATTGGGGGCTGGGTGCCAGAGATTTCCTTCCAAAAGGTAGTTTGAATTGTTAACCTAAAACAATAAAAAGCCAGTCATTTTATCAGCAAAAAGGAATTATTCAGGACAGGCAAAGAACTTCAATTTGGAACATGCAGTTTATGACTAACCACATGCAAGTTTGGCGAAGGAAAAACTCTTTCTTAGCTAGAAGGGGAAGCGGGAGGGCTGTTCTAAACAAAGAGTCCATTGGATGAAACTGGGAGTTGGAAGTGTGGTAGCTTTTCATTGGCTGTGCTGTGCTGGTCTCTCATTGGCTGAGCTGTTGCCAGGTGGGGAGAAAATCTTCCTTTCTCTGCTGGGCAGTTAAGTAGTAACTTTCTTACTGTTGGAGACTCAAGGTAGGTCTCTACCTGTTGGGATCTGTATCTACATTGAGTGGTATGTGCATGAGAGCTCCATTTTAGTAAGGTTTCCCTTTATTAATTTTCACAGATCATGTTGTTCTTTTGCTTTAAAAATCTAGCAATGCTGAGAAACCATTACAAAAACAACATTAATAACATGGGAGACATGCTCATTGTAAAGTTCAGTGAAAAATGCAAGATATCTTTAAAGAATAAAAGAATTCTGTATAAAAGAACTCTGTGAGGGCAGAGGACTAGGTGGGAGGCATGTTGTTCAGTCGCTCAGTCGTGTCTGAATCTGCAACCCCATGGGCTGCAGCACGCCAGGCTTCTCTGTCCACTATCTCCTGGAGCTTACTCAAACTCTTGTCCATTGAGTCAGTGATGCCATCCAACCATTTCATCCTCTGTCGTCCCCTTCTCCTCCTGCCTTCCATCTTTCCCAGCATCAGGGTCCTTTCCAATGAGTCAGCTCTTCACACCAGGTTGCTAAAGTATTGGAGCCTCAGCTTCAGCAACAGTCCTTCCAATGAATATTCAGGGTTGATTTCCTTTGGGATGGACTGGTTGGATCTCCTTGCGGTCCAGGGGACTCTCAAGAATCTTTTCCAACACCACAATTTGAAAGCACCAATTCTTCGGCGCTCAGCCTCGTCCTGGGTGGAATGTAAGCAGTGGCCACCATACTTTCCATGCTCTTTCCTGCTACATTTGCTGTTTGTGAGCGATCACTGTAAGCGCAGCGGCTTAAACCAGTGCAGACCCATTCTTCCAATGTCTGGAGGTCAGAAGTCTAAAATCAAGGCGTCAGCAGGCCTGGTTCTTTGGGGAGGCTAAAGAGGATCTGTTTCCTTTCTTTTTCCAGCTTTTGCCAGGATTCACAGGTTCTGGGATTCATGGGTTTGGAGGATTAGGACACTGCCATCTTGGGGGCCATTATTCAGTCCACCAGCATATTTTCTGATTTTCCCATAATGAATACCTATTATCTTAAAATGCACAAAAATATTTAATGCATGTTGTATAGCAGACCTGGTGATGCCCTAGCAGTGCTGGGCCTGTGTATTTATTTTCAGTTAAAAGTGCTTAGCAAGGCATCCAAAGTCCCCCTAGTGCAGCTCACTCTTCCACTTCAGCTCCAGGAGCGCTCATCCCCCATCTCTCCAGAACCTTCTCTGCCTTGCTCTCCTAGTTTTTGCATCTCCTAATCCTTCAGCCCACCTCTGGGACACATCCCACCTTGATCCTCCTCTCCCCAGCTGCCAGCACTCTTGCCTGGACCACCAGGAAGAGCTGTGCTCCCCCGCCCAGCCCCAAAGCCCAGCCCAACAGAACTGCAGGCAGAGCTGTGAAAGCAGAGCCCAGGTCACTGCACAGCTGCTCCTGCCTCCCACCCTCCCTGTTCTTGACCTGGAAAGTGCCCACAGATGCCACGCCTCCCTGCATCACCTCCTCCAGGAAGCCCTCCCAGGCTCTAGCAGATGGAGTCTGTCCCCCTCGTCTGCATCTCGCAGCTCCCCACTCTGAGCACCTGGGAGTCGAGCTTAGGGCTCTGACTCCCACCCGGAGTGGCACAGGCAGCACACGGCCCAGCCAGGCGGGGCTCTCACCGGCCATGGAGCCCGCTCTGGTCTTCAGCGTGCTGTTTACATCCACCAGTGGCTACAACTCGGTTTCCATCTCCTCCACGGTTCCCACTGACCTTGACGAATCCCTCAGGACCACCCCGTGACCGCCTCAACCACAGCTTTCCTGGATCACCCCCTTCCTGAAGCAGGCTCTAGGTTTCCCTTTCACTGTGCAGGCTCCCCCTCATCGCCTCAGTGTGGCTTCCCCCACTGCCTTCCCCTCTTGACCTGGCCACAGGCGACCAAAAGCAGCCTCCAGCTTCTGGACACCATCTGTAGACTGGTGACTCCGTGTGTGTGTGTGTGTGTGTGTGTGTGTGTGTGCTCAGTCATGTCTGACTCTCTGAGACACCGTGGACTGTACCCCACCAGGCTCCTCTGTCCCTGGGATTTTCCAGGCAAGAATACTGGACGGGGCGGCTCTTTCCTTATGCATGTCGGTTCCAGACCTTGCCGAGGCGCTCTGTCTCAGCTGTTCTCTGCAGACCACTCCCCGAGAGGCCTCCACTTGGAGATGGCCCCACCGCCTGCCCCATCCAGTCGTCTCCCCGCCAGCCACATCTTTGCATCTCCTGATCTTTCAGCCCACCTCTGGACACATCCCACCTTGATCCTCCTCTCCCCAGCTGCCAGCGCTCTTGCCTGGACCACCAGGAAGAGCTGTGCTCCCCTGCCCAGCCCCACAGAATGGCAGGTGGAGCTCTGGTAGAGGGCCCAGGCCACTGCATGCCTGCTCCTGCCTGCACCGCCCCCTCCGATGGCGCAAAGCCCCCACTCCCGCCCCCTCTCCAGGGGCCCCGCCACCCACAGTCAACCCCCAGCCAGCCACGTTTCCACGTCAGCCCGACACGTCGTCTCCCGGACTCTGAACGGCTGCTTTATCCGTGTCATTGTCTCTTTCCCGGCCCACCCCTCCCACCTCCACCCTCCCGGCCCCCACCTTTCCCATCCCACAGCCCAAAGCATCCTGTTCATTCGCCACAGTCTCTCCCACTTGGCACAAAGGGGAGAATGCAGTAAATACGCCTTATACTTCAGAGTCAGTTAGGAAAAGACAGAACTGACATGCAAAGTGGTGAGTGTCCCAGGACAAGGCCTCCGGGAGACCCTCTGAACCCCGGCTTAGGACGTCCATCTGCCTGGAGGGGCTCCGCCCTGGCCGTGTCCCCCCAGCCCCGCAGGGAAGACGCCTGGGCAATCTCCCCTCGCCCCACTGCTCATCAGCTCCCCAAAGCTGCTGAGGAAAGAACGGCCTTTGATTTGCTAACAAATGATTAATTTGCCTCAGTTTGGAGCAGCATGAGCCATTTTAATTAGCAACATCTAACACTGTTAGAAATGATTTCTGCAAATGTTAGCAGCTCCATTTTTTGTCTCTCCAGTCACTGCAGTGAAGACACAGACACGGCCCAGCCAGAGCCCTGGAGTGACCCTGCGGAGAGCCCGGCCCCTGGTGAGTTACTCAGACCCTGGAGTGACCCTGCGGAGAGCTCGGCCCCTGGTGAGTTACTCAGACCCTGGAGTGACCCTGCAGAGAGCCCGGCCCCTGGTGAGTTACTCAGACCCTGGAGTGACCCTGCGGAG
>NW_011483017.1:165238-170404 GCF_000754665.1 Bison bison bison
CCCTGGAGTGACCCTGCAGAGAGCCCGGCCCCTGGTGAGTTACTCAGACCCTGGAGTGACCCTGCGGAGGGCCCGGCCCCTGGTGAGTTACTCAGACCCTGGAGTGACCCTGCGGAGAGCCCGGCCCCTGGTGAGTTACTCAGACCCTGGAGTGACCCTGCGGAGAGCCCGGCCCCTGGTGACTTACTCAGACCCTGGAGTGACCCTGCAGAGAGCCCGGCCCCTGGTGAGTTACTCAGACCCTGGCGGCCTCGAGGGATTGTCCTGGGGTACGGTCCGCCCCATGTCAGGCCTCCAGGGAAACACCACCTTGACAGCCACAGGGACACCGGGCTTGGTCAGTGCCGTTCAACACCTGTGGGCGACTTGCGTGCCTGGCACGGGGTCCTCTTAGCCTGGATTTCACACAGCACATGCAACAGCCCTGGGACCCTGGCAGCGTCCCCTCCCACCTGTGAGCTAGGGACGGGCTAGAGGGTCCGGGGACCACCCTGGTGAGTGGCCAGGTGGGGTGCCCACCCTCCTCCAGGGCTGGTTCCAAAGCACTGTGGGGCTGGACATCGGCCACCTCTGGTCTGACAGTCCCTGTATTTTGTTCAAGCGTGGCCTTCTGCTCAGCTCTGACCGACACCCAAACAGGGCCTTGGCTGGGCCTAACCTCGTGGCTGGTGGTATCCTTACTGTTGGCCTCATGCCCCATGAGGGCAGGACCCCTATCCCTTGGCACAGTGCCCGGGACTCAGGGGGCATCTGTAAAATAAATGAACAAGAAGATTAATTCACAGGGTGATGTGAAGGATTGAGTCTGACACCAACCAGGGTTCTTGGCCTTCCCCAATCAATAGAAATTGATCAGAGGCCAGACAAGAAGTTCGGGCAAGGCTTTATGGGGCCCCTGCTGCAGCAGGGGGAGGCAAGAACAAACAGCTCCCCTTGCTCGCCCGCTGAGGGAGTTGAGCTGGTTCCTTACATGCGGTGAGCAGGGTGTGTCCAGGGTTTGGCCCAGAGGGGTGGTTAGGAGGCTTGCCCACCCCTAGGTGGTGTTGAATGCAGGGGCCACGCGCACTGTACCTGCTGTTCTGCTCTTTCGGCTGCTGGTGGTTCAGAAGCGGCCATGGGCTTTTTGCTCTTTTTGTAGCTCGTCCGTGATTTGCCCGGTCTGCCCACGCGAGCGCGCTTGCTGGTGTTGTTAGTCCCTGGCAGTCTCTTTGTGTTTTGCTTCTGGAGCAGACGTGTGTCCACGTGCACGCACTGCAGCAGAGGGTCCCGGGCCCCAGCCTGTCCCAGGCCCATGCATCCAGAGCCTGGCCTCCCCTTGACGCCTGACAGCTACTCAGTAAGTGCTGCTGTAGGAGAAGGAAGCGGGGAGGGAGGGGTGTTCCGTCCAGACGCCGGGCCACACTCACCAGCACTGCATCACGCCAGTCCGCTCAGCCCCACCGAGGACACCGGTGCTGCACACCTTGGGCCACGCCTGGCTCCCAGGAACAGCCGAGGCACCATGTGGCGACCAGCGGTCTTTCTTCCAACGCCGCACTCCAAGCCCTGACGAGGTCTTTAAAGGCCGAGCTCTGGAGCAGATCACACCTTCTCCTGCACCTTCTCCTCCTACCCTTCGTGGTCCATGGCGAAGAACGCCACCCCTGCAAGAGTCTGCCCGGATGAGAGGTGCCCTGAGGCTGAAACGCCTCCTTCTCGGGGCGGGCCCGCAGCCCAGACTCCCAGACGCGCCACCCCCAACCACCCACCATTGGGTGCACTGGGCTGCGTCCAGCCCTCTTGCTGCCCCCGAGCCAGGGAGGGTCTGGGTTGTGGGGGGAGCACTGAGCATACAGACCCCCCGGGAAGGCTGGGATTTATACAGATTACTCTTTGATGGCTTCCCAGGTGGTGTTGGTGGTAAAGAACCCCCTGCGGTGCAGAGGACCACAGTTTGATCCCTGGGTTGGGAAGATCCCCTGGAGGAGGGCGTGGCAATCCACGCCAGTATTCTTGCCTTGAGCGTCCCATGGACAGAGGACCCTGGTGGGCTACAGTCTGTGGGGTCGCAAAAGGGTTGGACACGACTGAGCGACTGAGCATGCACACACACTCCCTGATACAGGCTGGAGATTCAGGTTCTTCTGCAACAAGCCTGGGAGGCGATCAAGGGAAATAGGAACTGAATCTAAGGTGGGGATGAGACCCGCCCCCCGCCCCCCCCACACTGTGTGTCTGCCAGGATTAGGGGCATCTGCTGTTCCTTGCTGGAAAATGGATGACGCTTCCTTCCAAGCTGATCACAACCTGCGATCATGCCCAGGCAACAGCTTTCCAAGAATCCGCCAGGCAAATCCTTCCCAGGCACCGACTGCGGTTTTCAAAGCTCTCTCATATCTATTCTCTCAGAAAAGAAAAGAAAAAAAGCCACTGTTTGTTGAGCGCTTGGCGTGCGCTCGCCAACTGCCGAGCAGAGAGCGTTAGAAGAGCCGGTCTCGTCCAGCTATGCCGTGGGTGAGGCCTCGTCATGGCGATTGTGCCTATGAGCAGACTGAGGTGCAGAGAGGTTAGTCCACCTGCCCAGGGCTCCCCCGGTGGCTCAGATGGTAAAGAATCTGCCTGCCAATGCAGGAGACCTGGGCTAGATCTCTGGGTTGGGAAGATTAAGATCCCCTGGAGAAGGGCGTGGCAACCCACCCAGGTATTCCTGCCTGGAGAATCCCATGGACAAAGGAGCCCGGCGGGCTGCAGTCCACGGGGTCTCAAAGAGTTGGACACAACTGAGCGACTAGCACAACAACACGGGGTCACACGACAAAAAGGCCGAGATATTTGCCAAATCTCGCTGCTCCCAAACCACACCCTTTGGCCTCTGCCCAAGGCTCCTGACTGCCTGCCCAACAGATGACCCAGAGCTCAGCTTTCCTGCAAGAAGAATCACGTTGCTGTGCAGAGGTGAGGACAACTGGGTATTGGCGGTGTGGGTAGCAGGCACTCTTTACCTTCTGGGATTTCTGAAGATTTTCACGCAGAAAAGTGGAAAATGAGTAATGAACGCTAAAGGTGCCCAGGTCATGCCTAGAGCTGAGCACCACGTCCCCCAGACCTAGGACCTCAGTGTCCAGAGTCTTCAAAACTTTAGCTAAAAGGGCAAAGGGACAGTTAAAGCCAATCTTTGCTGCAAAGGGAATTTAATCTGTACCTTTTCTCATCTTCTGCTCGGCTTTAGGGCTCAGACGGTGGGGGTGGGGGGTGGGTGGCAGGCAGGCAGGCATCCTGCCTGATCCACAAATCGACAGCTTGGTGGTCGGCACTCCTGGACGCCACTGTTTCATCCTTAGAGGCACCAGGATGGGCAGGGCACCCGGAAGTGCTCACCTGTGCTCCAGAGACAGCCGGGTTGGGTACCAGGCAGAGCTGGGAGTCAGGACTTCATAGCGAGAAGCTCCGAGGACGCTGGGGTCCCAGGAGGCCCTGGCCCTTTCACAGCATGCTTGGCAAGGTGGTGGGGGGCCTGCCGCCCACAGAGTGCGCCCTTGGGCAGGTGACAGCTCCTCTGTGCCCCAGCTGTCTCATCAGTGAAACCAGGGCGTCCTGAGGGTGAGATCATGTAAAAGATGCTCTGACAGACAGTAAAGTGAGTCACTCAGTCCTGTGGACTCTTTTCAACCCCTGGCCTGTAGCCCATTGGGCCTCTCTGTCTGTGGGATTCTCCGAGCAAGAATACTGGGGTGGGTAGCCATGCCCTTCTCCGGGGACCTTCCTAACTCAGGGACTGAAGCTGGGTCTCCTGCACTGCAGGCAGACTCTTTACCATCTGAGCCACCTAGCACTTGGTAAAAGCAGTCACTCCGAGCGTGAGCTGGCTGTGTGAGCCTGGAGCAGGGCGGGGGCAGGGGAGTCTGTGCACCACTTTTCTAGAAGTCTCTGGAGACGCTCATGTGGCTGACACCCACATACAGAGCAGCAAGCCCACCTGTGAGGAGACCCTCCCCCACCCTCCCCAAGGTCCCTGGGAAAGGCCTGCGTGGGGAGGCAGTGGGGCCCCACGGATGGACCCCACTCCTGCCCCATAGCCAGGTTCTCCCAGTACAGAGCCCCGGGGTTCCCGGGGGAGGCTGAGGAAATGGGGCTGCTCCCTCTTCTCGGGAGCCTGGAATCTCACCTGGAGATCACTACATGGCAGTTCAAGGAGTGTCCAAGGCAACGGCAGGCCCGGAGAGTGATGCCCACACCCCAGGCCTTGCAAGAGGCACAGATGGAGGCTGAGGCAGCAAGTGCACGGGGAAGTGGAGCCAGGAGTCTAGTGGGGGACACGGCCGGCACGGAGCTGCTCCCCTCGTATGCCTGCAGTCTCGGCCCGGAGGTGGACGCTGCCTCCTCCCCACTGGGGGAGGCGGTGACCACCTCGTCCCCCTCGTCACTGGAGCCCAGGTTCTGCAGAGGGCAATCTGGAACCTGTGTGTGTGTCCCTGGAGCCTGAAGCCCGGGAGGTGCAGCGTGTACGTACCATGTAGTTCTGTTCCAAATCCCCGGCTGCCAGGCCACAGGGGGTAGGTATACATTTTTAGAAATCAGAACATTGATAAAAATAGGCAGTTGGTGGGTCCTGCTGGCAGAGGATGTTCCAGGCTCTTCAGCAGGTGCTTTGGGCAGAGGGCTGTCCCTCCTAATGATGCTCTCGCGTGAAGTGCAAAGGGACAAAGCAGTCATGTACCCAAGGAGAAAGTCTTTTTCCGAGGACCCCCTTCCCCAGCCTCGACACTCTGACGTTCCAGAGCAGAGCCACCCGTCAGAGGCCCCTCATGCCCAGCAGGACTGGCGACTACTGCTGAGTGATGCACACACACCCTTGGCTCCGCGTCCGCGTGGCTGCCCCAGGTGAAGAATGCAGACTGGGAAGCTGAGCCCGGGTCTGGTCCACTGTGCACCAGGCCAGGCTCACCCGAGCCCCGCCCACCGTGACCCGGGACCCGCCCACTGTAACCCTGCCCCACTCACCTTGCCCTGGCCCCGCCCACCGTGCCCGAGCCCCGCCCACCATGCTCTGGCCCCGCCCACCGTGGCCCCGGGCCCATCGGCCTTCTCTGTTTCCCCCTAGAGGCGGAGGCTGGCGCTTGCCTCTAGTCCACTCGTCCACTGGTTCTCCTTCAGTTCCAGTTCACAGGGGCCTTGGCTTTCTCCCAA
>NW_011483017.1:170715-174960 GCF_000754665.1 Bison bison bison
GGGCGGGGGGCCGGGGGAGGAGCGGAGGCCGCCTCTGCTCTGCCTGGCCATCTCATCACCAAGCTCAAGGGCGAAAATCCTTTATGACATTCAAGGCTGTTTCTGTGCTGAAAGCAGAAACACACTGCCGGGGCTTAATAAGCCTATTTAATTAAGCTGTAAGTCTTAAAATTAAATTACAGTAAAATCCATACATCCCTTTAACAAGTGTAAATGAGGGCGCCAGCCGAGTCCCTGGGCTGGCTGGTGGGAGCCGCCCTCCACCTCCCCTGGCTCCTCTGAGTGGACCTCGTGGCGCTGACAGCCCGGGGCGCTGTGCCAGCCTGGGGGCCTCAACCAGAAAAGCTCTGCTGTCCACAGCGGGAGGACACTGGCCACGCCCCAGGGCTGGCCCCAGGGCTTTGCGGGGCGGGTCCTCCTAGGCGCCCAGCACAGGAGAAACTCAGGGCCGCCGTGTAAGGCTGCACGGTTGAGCCCAGGTCCGATCCAGGCTAGGCAACGCCTTCCTCCGCTTCCCACAGTTCTGCCAAGACCACGCTGTTCCCCCAACCTGGAGCCTGCTCTGAATTCCATGACCAGGTCTGTTTTGCTAGGTCAACACCCTGCTGGAGGGACTTCCCTGGTGGTCCAGTGGGTAACACTTTGCCTTCCAATGCAGGGAGAGTGGGTTCAATCCCTGATCGGGAAGCTACGAGCTCATATGCGTCACGCCAAGAAATCCAGTACATAAACAACAGAAGCAATTACTGTAACATGTCCAATAAAGACTTTAAAATGGTCCACATTAAAAAAAAATCTTATGAAAAATTACTGGAAATGATGAGTAATTGTTCATTCCCTAATTCTGCTCAGTATGTAACCTCTGTTCCCAGCTCTGAAAGTACCCAGCCCGCTGGTGACCTGAAAAGATGGCTGCTGCAGCAGCCAGGGGCACCGCCATGCCGGCTGGAACTGTGGGCAGAGGGCAGAGAGGCCAAGTCCCCAGCCCCCAAGCAGACCGGCACCAAGCTCCAGGGGAAGGAGCTGGCCCCACTGCTCCCCAAGTTCTGAGCAGGTGGTCAGGGCACCTGAGTGGGTCCCTGGGGATCTGCAGTGGAGGCTGGAAAAGCCAGCTGCCTGGGCTCCTGGAGGCCAGGGTCCTGCGGGTGCAGCCCCTCCTGCTGGGGAGATGAGGGGCCACCAGTTCCAGGGAAGTCGGGGTCAGATGTAGACCCTCCCAGGGGGATAAGGGCTCAGCCCCACCTCAGCCAGCCCATGACTCTTCAGCTGAAACCAGAGCCTGGAGCCAAATCACAGAAAACCTAAATTTCTGGGTTGAAAAGCTGTGTCTTGATGCTGTGTGCAGTCGGCCCAGACACCGTGAGGCCCGCAGGGAGCACCATCCTCGGTCGACACTGACAGTCAGCATTCTGGGCTTTGGTGGGAGCAGGGTGGAGAGACCTGAGGGCGGCTCCTGCAACAGCTGATGGACGCTTGTGGTCAAGGGCCAGATCAGTACCGGCCAGGCTGTGCGGGCCTCCCAGGCAGCGAGGGAGGAAGAGAGGAGTGGACCTCAGGCTCTGTCCCTGCAGCCCCACTGTGCACCTGTCGCCCCGCCTCTGTTCCCCGGCCACCTTTCTAGTGTGGGGTCACTGTACCACAGGGTGGCCCCTCTCTCCTGGTGAGAGAGCTGGGACCCTCCAGAGATTCCCGCTGTTCCCAGCCAGGGGGCTCTCTGCCTAGGACCATCTTGTTCTTCCTCTGATATATGAAACGATAGCCTCACTCGATCATTTCTTTCCTAACATTTTGCAATTGCTCTGCCAGCAAGGGGCTGTGTTCACTGAAGCTCTTCAGGCATAATTTGATTAAGATGTTGAAACACCATCGCAGAAGCAAAGCTCCGGAATAATCCGTATGGACAGCTGGTAGAAACACGAGCTGGGGCCCCTCACACCCAGGAAGCTAGAAGCAAAGCAGAACGACACTTCCTTCTTCCCCCCGCACAGTCGAGTTCCTTGCACGCTGACCTCGCGTGCAAAGGCACTGCGGTTAGCTGCGCTTCGCCCCTGAGGATGATGAGCCCTGAGTGCCTATAAAAAAAATGTGTCCCAGTCTCCCGTTTCACAGCTGGGGTCTCTGTATTCCTCATAAGAAAGGTGAGTGAGAGCAGACAGCTACTGGTTGAGTTCCGGCTGTGCATAAATTCTCTGTCCTGGATTACTCACAGTCTGATTATGGAGATAAAGCATGTGCCCGTTAAACAACAACAAACACAACACAGATGAGGGGGAATTAACTGGCAAACAGTGTGGTTCTTTTTAGGAAGCAGAGAAGTGTAGAGAAGGAGATACGTGAGTGTGTGGAGGGGCGTGTGACAGGACTTTCTCAGGAGGCGTGGATTCATACTGGACTTTGAATCAGCCGGTTTTACTTGCCCGAGGTTCTGTGGGTCAGCAGTCTGGACTGGCCTCATCTGCGTGACTCCTGAGCAGCAGACGTCTGGCAGCTGGTGGTCCTGCATGGTCCCAGATGGCCTCGCCCACGCGCTGGCTGGTTGGGAGCACCGTCGGCTGGGCCTCCCTCCCCTCTGAGCCTGGGCTCCTGTGTGTGTCGTCTGAGGGCAGTGAGTTGAGGGTGAGACCCCGCCCCCCATCCCGGTTCCCGTAGCCTTGTCTACCCCTGCCTGTTGGTCAGCCCTGCTGCAAAGGGCAGGAAAACAGCTCCACAAAGAGCTGCAGAGTCACGCTGGAAAGGGGCCTGTGCTCAGGGGTGGCAGGCATTGTGTCCTGCTGTGCAAACAACTGAACATCCTTGGGAAAACCTCAGTGTTACAAACCACTAGCCTCAGATGGGACCTTCTTGTGGCTCTGGGCTTCCCAGGAGGCTCAGTGGTAAAGAATCCATCTGCCAGTGCAAGAGATGCAGGAGACTTGGGTTCGATCCCTGGGTCGGGAAGATCCTCTGAAGGAGGAAATGGCAACCCACTCCAGTAATCGTGTCTGGGATATCCCATGAACAGAGGAGCCTGGCAGGCTACAGTCCATGGGGTTACAGAGTCGAATACAATAGTGTGAATATCTATAGGAAGATGTATGATACCCTTTCTATGCCGTAAAGAGCCACAGGCTGGCCGGTCTTAGTAAAATTGCTGGTTGACACGTGATGGTCCCGGGAGAGTTCGAGTGGGAAGCAGATGGCATCCAGAATCACATTGAGGGTGTCATTGGTAGGTGCCAAAGGGCACGAGCAATCTGTGAGCTCGTGAAGAGCTGTCTGATGTCTGGTTCAGAGTGGAAGGACCTTCATGCCTACCTGTCTCCAGCATAACATTTGTGGAGTAAATGAACAAGAGGAGGAAATAAAGTAAGGTCTTGTTGGCACTCACACAAGTACCCCTGCCACTTATGGAGCACATTATGTTCCTGATTTTCTTGACCCATCACAACATCTTTCAATGCCATTATTATTATCTTCTTGTCATACACCCTGTCAAGGGCTCCTTCTCCAACCTGTCATGTTCCAACAGGTAACCCTTTCTTGTACACTCCTCATGCCCCGAGGAGAGAGCTTTCAAGGGTCTAAACTTGAGCAGATCTGGGTGAACACATCTAAAGCTTGGAGCAAAATCACATGTAGCAGGGATGCCCAGCCTTATTACTCCCCCATTCCATCTTGTCCTCGCTCAATCCCAGGACAAACAGCCAGAGGCCCTTCTGTTCCCAATCAAGGTGGACTCCAAGGACTTCAGGATCCAGCGGTGGACACAGAGATGCACCAGCTAGACCCCCTCCAAGATGACCCGGCTGCCCAGCTTTGGGGAGAGCTCAGCACATAATCTCCAGCTATCAGCTCCCTTGCAGTTCTCTCAGCTTTTGCTTTGTGTGTTTTTGAAACTGTTATTAGGTACATAAATGTTGAAGATTCAGAAAACGAAGATCATGGCATCCGGTCCCATCACTTCATGGGAAATAGATGGGGAAACAGTGGAAACAGTGACAGACTTTATTTTTCTGGGCTCCAAAATCACTACAGATGGTGACTGCAGCCATGAAATTAAAAGACGCTTACTCCTTGGAAGGAAAGTTATGACCAACCTAGATAGCATATTCAAAAGCAGAGACATTACTTTGCCAACAAAAGTTCGTTCTAGTCAAGGCTATGGTTTTTCCTGTGGTCATGTATGGATGTGAGAGTTGGACTGTGAAGAAGGCTGAGCGCTGAAGAATTGATGCTTTTGAACTGTGGTGTTGGAGAAGACTCTTG
>NW_011483017.1:175060-177352 GCF_000754665.1 Bison bison bison
AAGGGGATGACAGAGGATGAGATGGCTGGATGGCATCACTGACTCGATGGATGTAAGTCTCAGTGAACTCCGGGAGTTGGTGATGGACGGGGAGGCCTGGCGTGCTGCGATTCATGGGGTCGCAAAGAGTAGGACACGACTGAGCGACTGATCTGATCTGATCTGATCTGATGAATTCACACCATTATCATTATGAAAAGACTTTCTTCATCCTGGTGATATCTTTGCTCTGAAATATTCTTTGTCTTATAGCCAAACCAGCTTTGTTTTGATCAGTGTTTGCATAATGTATCTTTTCTGAATTGTTTTCTTTTAGCCTATTTCTGCCTTTATAGTAATACGGATTTCTTATAATTCAGATTATACCTAGGTCTTGCTTATTTACCTAATCTGTTAGTAATTGCCTTTTAATTGGTGGGTTTTGGATCTTTTACATTTAATGTAATTACCAACAGATTGGTTTTCAACCTACCATCTTGATATTTTTTCATCTTATGCCTCTATTTTTTGTCCTCTTTTTAAGTTTTTTAAAGAATCAATTGTGATTTTAAAGAAAATTTTATTAAACTCCGAATTATAGCGAATTAGCTATAAACTCTTATTGGAATGCTTTGTTGATTATTTTGGTATTTATAGTACAGGTATGAAGCTTGTCAGTGTCTTGTTGTTCAATAGAGAAGTCCTGTCCGACTCTCTGTGACCCCGTGGACCACAGCACACCAGGCTTCCCCGTCTTTCATTTTCTCCTGGAGTTTGCTCAAACTCATGTCCATTGGGTCAGTGATGCCATCCAACCATCTCATCCTCTGTCACCCCCTTCTCCTCCTGCTCTCAGTCTTTCCCAGCATCAGTGTCTTTTCCAATGAGAAGGCTTTTCGAATCGTGTGGCCAAAGTATTGGAGCTTTAGCTTCAGCATCAGTCCTTCCAATAAATATTCAGGGTTGATTTCCTTTAGGATTGACTGTTTTGATTTTCTTATTGTCCAAGGGACTCCCCAGAGTCTTTTCTAGCACAGCAGTTCCAAAGCATCAATTCTTTGACACTCAGCCTTCTTTATGGTCCAGTTCTCACATCCATACATGACTACTGGAAAAACCTTAGCTTTGACTATATGCACCTTGGTCAGCAAAATGAAGTCTCTGCTTTTTAAACACTGTCCAGGTTGGTTATAGCTTTTCTTCCAAGGAGCAAGTGTCTTTTAATTTCATGGCTGCAATCACCATCCACAGTGATTTGGGAGCCCAAGAAAATAAAATCTGCCACTGTTTCCATTTTTTCCCCATCTGTTTGCCATGATGTTACGTGTGTTCTCCAACTGTGGTATTGGAGAAGACTCTTGAGAGTCCTTGGACTGAAAGGAGATCAAACCAGTCAATCCTAAAGGAAATCAGTCCTGAATATTCATTGGAAGGACTGATGCTGAAGCTGAAGCTCCAATACTTTGGCCGCTGGATGTGAAGAACTGATTCATTGGAAAAGACCCTGATGCTGGGGAAGATTGAAGGCAGGAGGAGAAGGGGGCAACAGAGGATGAGATGGTTGGATGGCATCACCGACACTATAGACATGAGTTTGAGCAAGCTCTGGGAGTTGGTGATGGACAGGGAGGCCTGGCGTGCTGCAGTCCATGGGGTCGCAGAGTCGGACACGACTGAGTGACTGAACTGAACTGATTTGCCAAGAAGTTATGGGACTGGATGCCATGATCTTGGCTTTTTGAACACCAAGTTTTAAACCAGCTTAAACTCTTTTCTCTCCATTAAGAGCTTCAGCTCCATGTTTATCACGCTGTGTTATTTTTTCAGTAGTTTTTTAAACCTGTGCTTTATTTTGTGAAGTTTCTATTGCTTTGTCTTAAATATCACTAATTGTTTACTCTTCATTCTTCAGTATCAACTCTGTCATTAATTCTATTTAATGTATAAGTCATCTTAGACATTGTAGTTTTCATGTCTAGAAGTTTGATTTGAATACTTTTATATCTTTCATGTCTCTGTTTAATATGTTTACTCTCCTGTAACATTTTGAATGTATGGAATTCAATTAGACTAATTATGTACTCCTTATTCACTAATTCTATTATCTGTGTCATTTCTGGGTCACTTTCCATTGAGTGATTTTCCTCCTTAGTATAGGTTGTTTTTTCTTGGTTTTTTTGCATGTATTGCAAGTTTTGGTTAGATGCTGCTGCTGCTGCTAAGTCACTTCAGTCGTGTCCGACTCTGTGCGACCCCATAGATGGCAGCCCACCAGGCTCCCCCGTCCCTGGGATTCTCCAGGCCAGAACACTC
>NW_011483017.1:177787-180199 GCF_000754665.1 Bison bison bison
CAGGCCTCCCTGTCCATCACCAACTCCCGGAGTTTACTCAGACTCATGTCCATTGAGTTGGTGACCCCATCCAGCCATCTCATCCTCTGTCGTTCCCTTCTCCTCCTGCCTTCAATCTTTCCCAGCACCAGGGTCTTTTCTTATGAGGCAGTTCTTCATATCAGGTGGCCAAATCAGGTGTCCATATCGGAGGAGCAACATTTAGTCGAGTGCTATTTTTTGTCAATACTCTTTTGAGTATGCCACTTGCCCTGTAACTTACGATGTCTTACACTCTGGTTGTGAAAACAGACTTCTTCCTAGTCCTGCATGAGTTCCCAGGCTGTTCCCCGCAATCCTCTTGAGTGCTTCCCCCTTCAACCTCAGGTATTTTCCTCACTTACTTGCGCTGATTTGCTGAAAACTCGTGGGTCCCCCTGCTGATGGCTAAGGTTCTCTGCAGCTCTGTCCCCTGAAGACTCCAGCTGCCCTGGCCTCCCTGAACCTTGAGCTCCAGCTCCTCCACTGAGAGTGACCTTGGCCTCTCCCGAGTTCCCTTCTTGCCTACATCCTGGACATTCTCCATGGGCAGCAGCAGGAACAGTCACAGGCCTTACTTCCTTTGTTTCACACCTTTCAGGGTCTACTCTTTTGTTTTGTCTTGTCTGATGTCCAAAATCTTTGGAACTATTGTTTGATCTATTTTGCCCAGTGTTTTTGTTTTTGTTTTCAGTTTGGGTTTTTTGTTGTTGCTCTTTCAAGAGGGGGAATAGTTTGGTTTCTGTCAGTTTATCTTGGCTGGAAGCTGTGTTAATTTTTAATGTTGTTTCTGCTGAGAGAAGGCTTTGAGCAACACATTCATTCACCAAGCACTTGCTCACTGAGTGTAAGTGTGCTGGGCAGAGGATCACAGGGGAGATGAAGCAGGAAACAGACAGGGTGGCTGCCGTCAGAAGTAGAGAGACACTAAATAGTCTCACAATTAGCTATTTAACTATATAGCTGTGATCCCCGAGGGTTATACAAGCTGACAGTGTCCAAGCAGATGTGATCAAGTCAACGTGATGGTTCATGAAACGTACATCTTTAGATAATGAGTTATGATTAATTTCCCCTGCAGACTTAGAGAGAACAGAAATGGGTCCAAATGGCCACTGGATTTACCAGGTGGGAAGTGAGGGGAGTCCTAGCTAGAGGGGTATGGGGAGAGGGAGGGAGGAGGGGCCTCCAGAACACCCACTGCTCCTGTACCTGTGCCCCGGGGAGATCCCGTCTCCCTGCAGCTCGTCTCTGCAGCCTCTTGTTTCCGCTGTCAGATAGCAGCAGAGGTCACTCAGCTCCCAGGTGCCCAGCTGGTGTGAGGGGCTGAGGGTTAAAGAACAAAGAGAGCAGCTCGGTTCTTTCAGGGAGGAGGGAAAGCATGAAAGTGCTAATCTGGAAACTGCAAGGAAGTGGGGGAGGAGGCCACATCAGACTGTGTGCATGGGGTGTGTGTGTGGTTACAGGGAGGAGCGAGACAGAGGGTGGAGGGGCACTCCAGCCAGTGTGGGGCAAGAGGGTGGGCACCATGGGGGCGGAAGAGTGGGCAGCACTCCCTCCCGAGGAACAGGGAGCAGGCCTCCAGACCTTCCACCACTGGGGCCTGCCAGGCCCACCGTCTCCCTGGAGCTGAGTGCCAGCCCTCAGGAGGGCCCAGGATCTTTGCAGGGAGAAGAGCATTTCTGCTGTGCCAAGCTGTGCCCGACGGCTTTGTATCGGGGCTGCTGGGGTCCAGGGACAGCACCAGGGCATGAAGATGCTCCAGCACACACACGCAGTCAGGACCACGGCTTTGTCCTTCCCGCCCTCCTACACAGCCCAGATGCTCAGCCAGAGACAGATCGGCCCTGTGGCCTCGCCTTCTTCATCCTGACCTTTCAGACAGGATACGGCTCAGAGGCGGGGAGTCGGGAAGCTTCAACTGACATTGTAGCAATATAAGAAGGTAAATATGTGTTGATAGCTGGCCTTCAACACCCAAATCCCCTGACGTCTGGTCCCCATGTGGGGGGAAATTGGTAAGATGGCGCCAGTCAGGCTCTCTCACCCTATACTCTCATGCCCTCTCAGCCCATTCTTTCATGCCCTCTCACCCCATGTTCTGTAAACAATGGCTTTGCAAGTTTATGTAGCAGCTAAATCACTTAAAGAACTGTGCATGCACGCTACACAGTACTCACCTGGTCACAGGCTACTTTGTGCAGTGTGCCTGTATGTGTAGCATTGGGGAAGGCTTTGCCGCTGTACTGGGGTTACACTGTTGTGGCATCATGATTGCATTTGTGTGAGGTTATCTTATGGCTACATTATGGTTATGTTATGGCTGCCCATCAGCCAAGAAAGAGGCTTTGTTACGGCAGCCATGCCAGTCAGGAAAAAATAAACGTGTCTGGG
>NW_011483017.1:180497-182233 GCF_000754665.1 Bison bison bison
CAGTGTGAGCAGTGTGGGCAGTGTGAGCAGTGTGAATGATTGGTGTGGGCAGTGTGAGCAGTGTGAATGGTGTGAACGGTGTGAGCAGTGTGAATGGTGTGAATGGTGTGAGCAGTGTGAATGGTATGAATGGTGTGGGCAGTGTGGGCGGTGTGGGTGGTGTGAACGGTGTGAATGGTGTGAGCTGTGTGAGCAGTGTGAACTTTGTGATTGGTGTGAGCGGTGTGAGCAGTATGAACAATGTGAACAGGAAGACAATCTGCATCATGAACAGCTTTAGCAAGACACTGTGTCTCGCCACTCGCCTGTGTATCCATAGTGGTCCTGAGCCTGGACGTCTGGGTGAGGTAGCGCATTCCGATGACCACATTGGACTGGGCAGCAGGGGCTGGACTCACGAGCTCTTCCCTTCCTGACAGCTGTGACATTTCTGAACCAAAGTTCCTTGAAAAGCACCCACCCACTGTCAGTTGGCCCTGGCAGAGCTCATCGCTATTTATTATTCACACCAAGAAGGTTTTAGGAGAGGCTGGGTGCTCATCGACCGGGAAGCACAATTATTGTTTCATTAAAGATGGATTACACATGTGGCTGGTCATTATAATAATGACTCTGCTGACACCGTTAATTGGATGATAAACGATTCCACCCTTGCTCCTCTGGGTCAATACCAGAGCTGCTCCGAGAAATGCTGCCAGCCTATCTCCTCCACCTGAGGGTCATGAGAGAGTCTTGGAAGGGCAGGCAGTGCTCAGGCTACATGTGAGGTCAGCTTGGGGGTCAAAGGCGCCGGGCTGGATGTTTTCAGCCTAATTCATGGGCACACCCACGGCTGCCAAGAACTCAGTCGACCTCAACTGTCTCCATAAGGAACTTAATTTCAATTTAATAAGACAGATACTGTGTGGTTTAATGACACTTTATCATTAGAAGAAGATTGATGGATGTTGAAGGCATGAGGCAGCCCTACCAGGTGCGGTGATCCTGGGGTGCCCTTGTTAGACCTCAGTCAGCACCCAGGCTGTCGAAGTGCTCACTCATTCATTCATCTCTTCACTCATTCATTCATTCATCAGTCACAGGCGGTCAGTGGATGGATGTGGGGAGCAGACACAGCCTGCACCCTCCCTGGCTCTCGATCACGAGGGAAAAGAGGACAATGAACTGAGAACAGCTGTGCAGGGAGAGCCCAGGTACTGTGAGCAGTGGGCAGGGTAGGTGCGGACCTTGCTCTGGAACCCAGGGTGTTGCAGGAGAAGTGTTTATGGGGAAGGCGGCGCCTCACCTCCCTCCCCCCGACCCCTGCCTCCTTGAGGGTGAGAGTCTTTAGATGGAGCTCAGCAGGAAGCGGGCAGGAGAGAAGGTCCTAGGGGTGGCAACTCCCAGGGGTTGGGGAGGCCCTCAGGAGGGGGTTTTGCAGGAAAGCTAGGGGTGGGGGAAGCCAGCAGGCAGGGGAGGGTTCAGGCTCTCAGAGCTCCAGACCCTGAGCTGTCAGAGGGAGTGGGAAATTCCAGCCAGGGATGTTGAGGACTGTAAATGGTGGAAGGAGGTGCTCCAGGCCCCGGAGGCCCCCCAGGAGTCCCCTTCAGCCTCCCCGGGGGCCTTGCTCCCAGCAGCCCACTGCAGAGTCTTCATTTGCCTTCCGTACAGAAGGCGAGTGTCTGATTTGTTACAATTGACAAGTAGAAGCTGGTAAACGCATGGCCCACTTTCCGTCCACTAGGCCGGCAGGATTC
>NW_011483017.1:182491-192983 GCF_000754665.1 Bison bison bison
GCTCTGTAGTTAGAGCTGCATCACTCCTCTGCTCTGGGGACGCCGGCAAATGTGGGGACAAGTCTGGCCTCTGTGTTTGCTGAAATTCAGGCCTCATTTCCAGCTTCTAACCACTGAGTTCTTGCCCCCAAAACAACTTGCTCCTTTGGAAGTACACTTTTGAGATTGAGTAAGAGTGAAGGTATAGCAGAGGATTGTCCCGATTGTGTCTCTCTTTACCCCTCTTTTTTTGTGGAGAAGGAAGCAGAATTTAGCACTGTGAAAAATTAAAATATTGAGAAGGCAGAAATGAGAAAAAATGATTTTATCTTCCCAGCAGCCCTTCCTCCCTTGATTGACCAAAATATGGGAGGACCTGAGCAGCCAGGATGTGCTGAGGCCAAGAGCCGGGGGTGGTGGGAGCGTGTCCAGCAGGTGGGCCGCGCCCCCCACTCCCGTCCGCGTCCTCCGGGCTGTCAGCAGCTGCCCACGCCAGGCCGCCTCCTGCCCACGGACACGCTTTTTATAAATGGAAGGAGCTGTTCTCTTTCTCCTGGTGGGGGCGAAATCCTGAGACGAGCGCAGGCGCCTGGAGGCAATCATGTTTCCCCAGCAGGGATGAGCTGGTAGAGATGCACAGGGCCAGGTTGCTCATTCAAGGTCAGGGGCAGAGTCGGTAAAGCGGAGGAGCACTTTAGCGCCTTTTAAAATTGATGACGATGCAGGCCTAATGTAAAGAGGGCCTCTGGAGCTGCCTGGGGGGGTGGCTGGAAGCCCCGTCCTCCTGCGGGCTCTGAGCTGGGCGGCTCTGCTGTGTTGCCATCCCCCATCCTGTCCCCAGGCAGCTCTGAGGCAGGCTGTGCCGCTCAGTCTTCGAGTCGAGGGACCTGAGTCTCAGGACGTCCATCAGCTGCCCAGTGCCTCCCCCCACTCCCCGGAGGCTTGGTCACGGGGCTGCGTGACTGTATCTATCTCCCAAGGTGGCTGGTCTCCCTGGGCTGAGCTGTCCTTCACCGTGACTCCTTTCCTCCCCATCCCGGGCTGGGCAGCACCCGGGGGCATCTCTACTGCCTCCCTGCGGGTGTGTCTGGCTCCCTAGCCGTCTCCCGCACCATCCCTCTCAGGGCATCTTCAGAGCCCACGGATCTGCCCGCAGCTTCCCATCACCGAGGACAAAATGGATCAGGATGTGAAAGGATGGCCTGGTACCCCGGGCAGTGACCAGCCCAGACCCCAGTGGCACTGCCCACCTAGTTCTGAGCCCTCAGGGCCGTGACGGTTAAATGCAGGGCCGGCCGAGCAGGCTCCAGGCACCAGAAGTGCATCTGGGGCTTCTCTCCGCCTCCTCCTCCCTCCAGCCGACCTCAGAGCAAGGCCGTGAGTCAGGCGAGGCATGGCCACCCTCACGCATGAAAGGCCCGCAAGGGAAATGAGTCTGGGAAAGTGGTTCTTCCCCCTGCTGTGGCCTTAGACCACTAAGTACCTGCTCAGCCCATCACGGAGCATGGGGACCAGCCCTGAGTGGTCTTTCCAGGAAGGCCCATTAGCAGGTGGGGACCCTCCAGGGATGGGGCGGACGCCCCGTCCAGCTCTGTTAATCGTGTTTTTAAAGTCCCCAGTCCATTTGCACTAGCTCTTCCCACCAACCAGTGAGCCCATTTCCTTCCACTAAAGACTCCAGGGAAATAGTCTCCGCATCCCGGGAGTCAGTGGGGAAGGGCTAGGAGGAGGGGCCAGTGTGGGCAGAGCCCGAGGCTGGGGAGGCTGCCCGGCACCTCAGAGGGCGACCCGGGAGCCAGCACGCGGAGCTGTCACGCAGCCGCGTCTCCCCCTGCTCATGGGGGATCTTGCACCAGCCCACTTGCTTTTAGATATTTTGTGTGTGTGCTCAGTCATGTCTGACTCTTTGCGACCCCATGGCCTGTAGCCCACCAGGTTCCTCTGTCCATGCAATTCTCCAGGCAAGAATACTGGAGTGGAGTGCCATTTCCTTCTCCAAGGAATCTTCCCCGCCCGGGGATCAAACCCAGGTCTCCTGCATTGGCAGGTGGATTCTTTACCACTGCACCATCTGAGAAGTCTTATGTACTTTATTCCCCCCAGTTTCAAAGGTTGCACAAATTAATCCTACAAACTTTTCTCTGCCCATCCCTCAAGGATGTGTGCGGGCTCTGCGAGGGCTTGGGACAGACGTGTCCCGGTGATGTTTCAGCTGGCTTTGTCCAGACTGAGGGCCTTGGAGGAGGACGGCTGGAGCATTGGGGGCTCCCTTGGGGAGGACAGAGAGGCAGGTCTGGGGCTGCCGTTCTGCCCCGAGAGGCCCTGAGAAACTCTGGTTGGGTGCAGGTGGTCAGTTACTGCAGTCAGGACCCCCTGGCCTCAGCTGACTTCCTGAGTCCAGCCAGGGGGCTGTCAGACTCGGCTCTGAGTGGACACAGAAGGGAGATAGCAGAAGGCAGGCTCAGAGACTTAGCCCTCTGTTTTGCAAAGATGGTGTGTTAGTCGGGTAACAAATTACCCCCAAGTGGAGAGGCTTAATTGACAGACATCTCTCATCCCGCCGTGTCAGTGGGTCAGGAACTCAAGAGCCGCCAGATGAGAGCTTCTGGCCTCCCGTTTCTCTCGAGTCTGCCGTCAAGGTGTCTGTGGGGCAGCCCCACAGGAAGGCCAGACCAGGGCTGCAGAAGGGCCCTGCAGGACGGCACACTACGGCGGGGGCACCTCTGAGGGCTGTTTAGGTGAACTCACTGCAGGGCCAGCCCCTCCCCAGGCAGACGGTGCAGGAGAGGACGCCGGGAGGAGGGTCAGCCCACTTCCGAGCAGGTCTCAGGAGTCACTCCCAGTTGTGTCCTCCACACTCCTTAGAAGCAGCCACTAAGCCGTGCCCACAGCCCCAGGAGGCAAAACAAGCCCCGTCTCTTGAAGGGACACTTGCCAAAGAGTTGTAGACATCTTTGTCAACTTTTGTGAAAATCTTTCCGTATTTCTCTATGCCTCTGTGTACCGAAGGGCATGAAAACTTGAATTGTCAGAATCCGAATGAATTGGATGCTTTTGGAAGAATCTGTATTGAATCCTGGTCTTGTCATTCAACCAACATCTGTGACTACCAACGCGTGTCACTGTTTTCCTGGGCTGTGTAGTGTTTCACACAGCGTGATGTCAAGGGAAGTGTTAATGGGATGGTGGATGTTGCCCGAATATCTGGAGCCACCATTAAATGTATTTAGCTCATGGTTCACTGGCCATTCAAGTTGCAGTCCAAGTTTAACTACTTTAGACAGACTTTGGGTGGATATGGTGTCAGAGATGGCTGGCACTCTCCCTGGGCTCTCTTCTTCCAGGGCACGTACAACCTCATTCTCAAGGCGTCCTGGAGTTGGGGGTGACCAGGTGCAGGGGTCACCCCATGGGACACGGGGGTGAGGGTGGGTGGGGAAGCACCTCTCTCTCCCTTTCTCTCTACTTGAAAGGCTGGGGCCTGGATCCTCGAGTGACTGTGAGGGTTTTCTGTTGGGAGAAGGCCCTGGGATTTGGGGACTGTCCAGTGGAGCCCACCACAGCTTTGTGCCCTTGTCCAGGGACCTCTGGAGATGTCCTCCAGGGGGCTGGGTTCTGGGTCAAAGGACACGGGCAGCTTAAATGCTGACACGTGGCATCCCTCCTGGGGCCTCCCTGGGGCCTGGCCGCCAGGCCCGCCAGCTCCATCATGAGGCCGGATGGCCGCCAGAGGTGTTCACTAGGGCTTGGGACTTACCCTGCCCTCAGGTCTCACCCCCTCTGTCCTGGACGGTGGACTGCCGGAGTGGACAGACTGGCTCAGCCCGGCATCCGTCCAGGAATGTGGTTCTGAGGAAATGAATATTCAAAGAGCCCGCCTGTGAGTCCTGGGGGGCGGTGCAGGGGGCTGCAGAGCAGGTGGGCCCGGCCTGGCTCTGACCTTGCTGCGGTAGGTGCCCCATGCTCCGCGCTGGTGTCCGCGGATGCTGAGCTCCTGAGGGCAGCTTCTGTCTTGGCCCAGCTGAGCACACAGGAGGCGCAGGTGCAGTTCATCCTGTGAATGAGTGGAAACCAGAAGGGCTGAGGGAAATGTGAGGGTCCGAGCGGCTGCCCCTGGAGCTGATGTGTTGTGGCCCTAAGCCAGGGCCTCACAGAGTGGCCATGTCAGGGGACAAGGTCTTTGCAGAGGAGCTCACGTTACCATGAGGCCGTTAGGGTGGGGCCTAACCCAATATGTTGCTATTAGTCAGTAAGCTGCGTCCAACTCTTTTGCGATTGCGTGGACTCTACCCACTGGGCTCCTCTGTCCATAGGATTTTCCAGCATGACCGGTGTCCTTATAAAATGGGGACATGTGGACACAGACAGGCACAGAGGCGTTCACGTGCGGGCACGGGGAGAGGGCGGCCTCAGGGAGCCGGCCCTGCTGACGCCCCGATCTTGGACACCCCGCCTGCAGAGGGTGCATTTTGAGCCGCCTGGTCTGCGTACAGCGGCTGAGCAAACCGACACGGGGGCTTTGTGGAAAGTGCTGGCTGGCAGCCTGGCTGAAGGGGGGCCTAAACCTCCAAGCAGTGTCTGTCACCAGTCCCAGTAAATACGCCTCCGGGGCCGCCCCCCATGCCCAGCACCCCATCATGCTGTGCGGCCTCCCAGCTGCGGCGCCAGACTCACCATTCCTAGTTCGTTTCTGAAACCTGCTGATTTGGCCTCATTACCTGCTCCGGGTCTCACTGCCGGTGGTTTTGTTTCCACTCCTCTGGCTTGTCAGCACATTTCATTTCAACGGCAAGAACTGGGTCTTGGATGGCCAATTATTCCCCATTTAGAATCGTTCTCTTCAGCACAAAGAACCTCACACGGAAGGCTCTTCATTTTATTTCAGGCAACTCAGACAGCAGTTATGCCCCTTGATGAGTTATCGGGGAGAGGAGCGAGCAGGTGTGAGCGTGAGTGTGTGAGTGTGTGCCCCCTGTGCTCAGGGCTGTCTCTCCTGTTCACTGTCAGTTACCGTCACACTTTGGAGCTAGCGACGCCAGACCATGGGCTGAAGCTGAGCCCGGACACCTCTGCAGGACGGAGCATAAGTGCCCTAACTTCCCTGGGCCTCGGTTTCCCCTCCACGTATGGGAATCACGGGGACCGCATCTCAGGTGCAGAAAGTGATGGCACAGGGCCCAGGTGCCAGAGGCCCAGCAGTGCTGTCATGATCAGCCCTGGCAGGCTTATTCCTCCTGGTAAGCCCATGAGGTTGGTGGAGGACATGTAGCTAATGAACCCATTATACAGAGGGGAGAAGTGAGGCTCAGAAGCACCGAGGGCGGTGTGCCTAGCTGGGACTCAATGCAGGCTTCTGATTTCAAACATGCTTCCTCGCAGGGCAGGCAGGACACGTCCTCTGCCTCAGGGGCTAGAGGTGCCCAGCCGGTAAGCGCTGCCCCAAAAGCCAGACCCCTAATACAAACATGCTTTTGCGTGAGAGATATTTTCTTCCTGGCCTTTCAAATGACCACAGCTAATAGTCACCCTTATGCTCTGAACAAGTTAAAGAAGAGATTCTTTGAGGGCATTTATTTGCCTTTGTGGCCTTTAAAAAGCATAATTAAAGTTTATGTCTCTGGCTGGGAGGGCAGACCTCCCATTTATCATAAAGTCATGGCAGGAGGGGTCAAGAGGAGGGGCACCTGGGCACCCGCTGATTGTCAGGCTTCTGGGAGGGGCTCTGTGCCAGGGGAGCCCCGCGGACGAGATCTCACAGCAAACCTGTCCATGTTCTGTGCGGCCATGGCTGCACGGGGTGCGCCCTGCTCGCTCCCACGTCCTGGGGTCAAGCCCGCCCTGTCAGGGTTGAGACAGGCAGGGGCCGGGTGAGGGCCCTCGGGGGTGGAGCTGCGGGAACACCTGCACAACCGGCCGCTTGAGTAGGACACAGGCCTCAGGCCCCCAGAGCGGCCGGGATGCTCTTGTGACGAAGCCTGGAAAGAGTTCCGTTCACCTCCCTGTGCTGAGGGTGTGTCCACCAACACTGCTGGGAGCATCACAGACCTCCATCTGCTTCCCGGAACAATCTGAGCTTTATTGAGGTGCAACCGATATCCCAACACACGCACGCTTAAGTGTACACGTCTTTTTTCCCTGCGCCATTAAAAAGTTTGTTTTATATTTTTAGGTTTTATTGGACTGTGGTTGACTTACAATGCTGTGTTAGTCTCAGGCGCATAGCTTGGAGATTCAGGTATATGTGTACACACACCCATTCTTTTCCAGATGCTGTTCACGTCCAGGTTATCACAGGACACTGAGCGCGTCCCCTGTGCTGTACAGTAGGCCCTTGCTGGTTAGCAAACACAGACAAGTGTGCTGCGAGGTCTCGTCCACGGGGCTCCCCTGGCACAGAGCCCCTCCCGGGGAGCCTGACAATCAGCAGGTCCCCAGGCCGGAGGAGCAGAGAGGGGAGAACCCCTCCTCTGGACCACTCCAGCCGTGACTTTATGGTCGTCTCTCTTCTATGGAGTCATGGATGTATATTAATGACATCTTGTTGAGTTTGGACGCAGCCACACACTCACGGTACCTTCACAACCCCGGTGCCTACCGCACCCATCACCTCCCAAAGCTTGCTGGTATCCTTCTGCTCCCCTTGTAAGAACACAGCCTGAGATCCGTCCTCTGCACCTATTTTAAAGGGTGTGGTTCCCTCTTGGGAGGTTGGTATCATCTTGGACAGCAAAGCCCTAGAACTCACCCTGCACCCGGACAGACCACACCCGTGGACCTCCATTTCCACTGGCTCCGGCGGGAGCGCAGCTGCTGTGAAGTGGACAAGGGCTGACGGAGCCCCTCCTGTGGGCTGAGCTCCTGGGGCCCGGAGAAGACCCAGCCCCGCCCCCTGCTCTCAGGTGTGACTGCCTGGCCGGGAAGGTCAGAGCCCGTGCACGTCCTTAATCACTCACTGCATGTGTCCAGGTACTGGCGCCGAGGTGGAGAGACGTGAGACAGCCAAGGCCAGGCAGCCTGTGTGTGTGTGGGTGGGGGGTGCTGGGGGTCTGTGCGCCCAGCAGGGACTGAGAGGTGAGCCTCTGGGGTGGAGAGTTGGGGGCTGTGGCCCAGGTGAGTGCTGCACCCTCAGAAGACCACATGGGCTTCTAGGGCGCTGGGACTTTGGGCTTCTTCAAAGCCCCAGGAGTCTTTTCTGAGAACCTCGGTCCGCGTCTTTGTCGGTAAGTGCTCATGACTGTGAGCATCTTACGCGAGCTTCAGGGAGAGCTCAGAGAACTGCGAGGCCCAGGCCCTGGTCCCGGCTCGGCCTCCAGCTTCTGGTCACAGCTGCCCTTGGCCTCAGCTGCCCTCTGTGGGAGCCGGAGGTGGGGGGAGTTAGTCTCCAGGTGGGTCACCTGGAAGGCTCTAAGGATGGCACAGGGTTATTCAGACAGAACAGGGCGGCTCGGCTGTGAGATCCTAGGTACTTGGGGTGGCGTGGGGGCTGATGGCCCAGGGACCGCCCCCTTCCCTGGGGCTGGCCGGGGGGCTGCTGGCGGGCTCTCCTGGGGAGCCAGGGAGGCCCTCGGGGCGCTCCATGCACCTCCCAGGCAGCTTGCCCCTGCACTGCTGTGCGCTGGCCCCAGAAGAGCCACGACACCTGCCACCCAGGCCCAGGGCAGATTCGGGAACCACGTGCGCCGTGCCCGGCGCCCAGGAGCAGAGACCTGCACCGTCCTCCCGGCCGAGCCTCTCGCCCATATCCTTTCACGCAAGCAGCCTTGACAGAAGCCGTCGCTGTTTCTGCAGAGCAGCTGGGCTGCGTTGCCATCCCTTGGGGACGAAGGTCACAGCGCCCTTGTCTGTTCAGCACGGCTCTGCAGAAACGGCCTAATTACTCAATAAAAGCCGGGTTGGAGCCCTCGTCCTGCAGCTGCACAGGCCTTAATTACGCCTCTCCCCGTGCATCCCGGAGAGCAGGGCCTGGGAGGGGACGGTCGTTAGTTCTTAATTGGCTTCGTGTGCGCAGCCTGAGCAGGCCCTCTCCTTGGGCTCCCAGAGATGCCGGAAAACCCTGGGAGCGTTTCCTGCCCTCTCCCAGGGCCGCGTCCAGAACTGGGCGTTGGGGCCTCTTCCTCCCGCGTGCTGCTCACTTCTTCCCAAGGAAGCAGCTGTGACTGGACCGCCCGGGGGCGGTCTGCAGCGGGCACGCTCCTTCCCAGGGTCCCACCCGTTGTCTTTGCCTGGGTATCCCCCTGGGTGTCCTTGGGCCGTCTGCCTCAGAATTGCCCTTGCCGGTCACACAGTTAGTCCCCAGGCCCTTCGCAGTCATCCCCAGAGAATGAGTGTCTCAGAGGATCAGAAAGGGGCTTTTCCAGGCTCTGGTGTGAGCAGTGAAGGAGGCACATTCCCTCCTGGGTCGGCTGGAGAGAGGGCGGCAAGCTCCTCCCACACCATGTCCCCACCATCGGGTCGAGAGGTGGAGTGTTTCCTGCCGAATCAGTAAGCAAGGATGTCAGGGCCATCAATTGCAGCCCTCCAATGTGAGCCCTAAGGGCACTCAGGAAGGAGAAGAATACGTGTGATCTGGCAGGTATCAGGTTGCAGCCACTCCCATCGGTGAGCGCAAGAAGCTCAAGGTGTGGAAACCACAGGAGACTGGCCCCTCCGCCGGGCCGCACAGGAAAGGAACGGTTCCAGGGAGCCCAGACTCTTGCCTCTTACCAAACGGAGAAAAGTGCTACATTCCTCACTGGAAATATCTGGCTTCCTTTAATTAACAACACTTTTTTGATGTTCAGACTGCCTGTTGTTTGTTGCAAAACTTCCTGGCTCCCCCGCTCCCCTCCTCTGAGCAGTTCTCTCAGGGATGCTTGAGATGCTGCCTCCCGGGCTCAAGTCCTAAAAGTTCCCACTGAATAAAATGGAACCCTCGGCCTTCAGGTTGCATGTATTTTTTTTCTTTTTCAGTCGACAGGATGGTTCCAGGCTTGCAGCAGCCCAGCCTTCCTGGCCCTCTCCACCTCTCCACGTGCCCTACCAGCTGCCAGCGTGCGGGCTGGGGGTTACACATGCCCGCCTTCAGGCCCTCCCGGCACCCTGCCTCGGGGACCATCTTGCTGACACCCATCAGAGGGGCCCTCCCCCGCATGAAGCCTTGCCCTCTGGACTGTGTCCACCTCTTTGCTGCCTGTGAAGTGGACTTACACCCTAAATGGGTCAGGGTGCTTCATCCTCCCTGTGGACTTGACTCCATGTTGCAGCTGCCCTGCCTGTCTTGCTCACGGTCGGCATTCGCCATCTCAGCACCAGATCTGTAACGACTCAGGGAAAGGATGGAAGATGCAGGGAACCCTGGCAGGATTCCTGACAGCAGGGTGGAAATCAGAGGGGTGGCTGGTGCTGCACCGGGGCACGGTAAGTGGCCACAGCCTCCACCCAGAGCCGGAGCTGCCCTCGAGGGGGAGACTTCCTGAGAAGACCCCTGCCAAGCGGAGCTGGAAGGCAGGTGGCTGTGGGTCAGATCTCCTCTTCAGACGCAGCCACAGATCCCTGGGGGAGCCTGGGGCTGGGGCTCAGGCTCCATCCATCTGGAAGGCCCTGGGGCAGCAGCAACTCTAAGGCGTCTGCCTTCTTGAGATGCTCAAAGCACCGCAACTAAAGTGGAAAACAGCAACGGTCCAACCCACGGGCAATGTTAACAGCTCAGACACTTCAGGAGTGGAGGCTTGGGCCGCGCATCAGGCAAGGAGCCTCAACAGTGAGGAGGAGGGTGGAGGCTGAGAGCCGGGTGGGGAGGCAGTTAGGAACAGTCCCTGGGCCCGCGTGACCAGGCATGGCTCATCCCGACACGCGTGTGTCATTCACACAGTCACCGAATGTGCTCTGCCTCCCGGCTCCGTGTCCCCGCTGCTAAGCCAAGTGGTGTTGGCAGCAGTTACTTGTCTCAGTTACATGGGGGCTGGGGGGCGGCCTCTAAGCTGCCCCGTATTCACAGCTTTACATAAACCCCCTTCTCGAGTACAGGCTCACCAGGGACTCACTGCTAATGAATGGATAAACTCTGGCACAAAAGCTGGGCCCTCACGTCTGGGACGCCACTTATAAGAAGACACGGACTCCACGTCCTTGGGCTTCCCTGGTGGCTCAGACAGTAAAGAATCTGCCTGCAATGAGGAGACCCGGGTTCGATCCTTTGGAGCCCTAGCTCCAAGGGATGCAAACTTCCCTGTGGAGCAGCTTGTGTGTCGAGATCCTGACCACTCAGCTGGCAGCCGTGTGGGTTAGCATGTGAGCGTAACCAAGTAGGGCCCTCTGGATGTTTCTGGGACAGACCCCTCTCCCATATCGTCTGCTGCAGCTCCTCCGCAGTGCCCAGCTAACAGCATCTGATGCATGCTTCTGTGCTGTTTTACAGATGCTGAAGCCACCACAAAATGGAAGGACTTAACGACTTGATGGCCACGAGCACACAGCCCCCAGACATACTGGTGCCTGAGGCCCGAAGACGTGAACCCCTGAGACACGCCCTGTT
>NW_011483017.1:193083-200942 GCF_000754665.1 Bison bison bison
GTTACCTCCCCGTCAATAATGGAGAATGTGCAGGAGCCGGCCAGACACCCTGGGGTCCCGTGCCTCACGTGGCCTTTAAAAAGGCCCTGCTGAGACCCTCCTGGGGAGTCAGGGTTTTATAGCATGAGCCGCCTCCTCGCCTTGCCTGGCGCCTGGACAGGGAAGGCTGCCCTTCCTTCACTACAGCCTGCTGTCGGCAGACCGGCTTCACCGCTGTCGGGAGGCCCTCCCCAGTCCAGGCTCCAGACCAGCTCTTGCGGGCCCCCGACTGCAGCTGTAGATGACTTTGGGTAGAGGCCCCCAGCTAAGACACCCCAGATTCCTGTCCTCAGGGGTATCGGTGAAGCCTCCCAAGTTTCGGGAAATGTGTCCCACAGCCCACACGTGATAGACAATGACGCTTTCAGTGCTGAAGTCACAGGGACCGAGGGCGAGTGTGACTAAGCGGGAGCCGGGGGAACAGCCCCGGGGGTGAGGAGAGGGCTCTGTGTTCGATTTGGGCAAGGCTTAGTGTATTTTCAGTTTTATGGAGGTCGTTAGCATCACGTCAGGCGTAAGGCTGGATCCTGCTCTTGCTCGGGCACTGAGACTGTTCGGGTGAGGTTGGTAGGGGGTAAGGGTGATGGTGTGGATGTGGTGGGCTCCTGCTGTGTCGCCTGCCTTACTTACTGCCCTCTCCTGCACAGCCCTGGGCTGGTTTGGTCCCCAAGGGCAGTCGTGGCCTTGGGAGGAAGGCTGGGGCAGCACCGGGCACAGCCTGTCTCTTCTCTGTGGCTGCCAACTCCTCCTGGGTTCAGACTCCTGGGCCAGTTGTATGTTCAGCTCCTGTCCAAGGTCTCCAGCATCTTCCCAGGGCACCTGGCCTTGAGGCTGGAGGCCATGGCAGTGAGGCTACCCTTGAGGGTCCACGCATCCCAGCGGTTTCCCGGTGTCCTGCTTCCCCACTGGGCATCCACCTCTACCCCTGGCAGGCTGCCCGCTGACCTCAGGCGCCACTGGCAGATGCAGAAGCAGAGCCTCCTATTGGCTGTGTTGCCAGCTCCCACAATTGCATCAGGGCAAAGTCCTGTAATAAACCCTTTAACTGTATCTCCCGGTGGTCCTGCCTCTCTGATCAAAGCCTCATCCTGACCTCATTCCGAAACAGCGAGGCCCTGTCCCCCAGCCCTAAAGGAGAAGAAAGGGCCTCTCTGCGGTGTGTTGGCTGTCACCAGGAAAATGGTGACAATGTCTGAGGCCAGCCAGACTTTCCACTGAAAGAATCACACAGGGACACCATATGAAATTCACAGACATTGCTCCTGCCCTTTAGAATAATCCCCCTGAGCCAGGGCACAGGAGCGCTGTGGTTGCTCTGCTCATCAAATCAAGATGGCAAGGACTGGGCTTGGTGACTAGAGCACACACGTGCGCACACACACACACACACGCATGCACACACACACGCACAGAGGCACAGGTACAGAGACGTAGACTCACACAGCCAGACACAAGCCACACACACACAGATACACCAGCTCACTCCAGCCCCATTTTGCGTTTTAAACAAAGGCCAGGAGAAACGGCACTTCAAAGGGTTGCTAGTGGATTCGACATTATTTTTTGAGACTTTAGGAGGAGAAAAGGGTCTCAGGAAATATTACTTCTTGTTGCTGTTGACACTGCAGGCAAGACTGGAATGGTGAAGATCTGTGTCGGGCGGCATGTGCCACGGGATGCAGCGCGAGTCTTTGTGGGCACGGGTGTTTCCTCAGGGGGCTCACAGTGCGAGCAACACCTCCTGGGGGCCCGCCTGGGTTGCCTCCACTGCCTCCCCGCGTCCTGCCCAGGGGCCGGAGGGATGCTCTGCACACAGAGGTGCGGATGTCGCTGGCTCAGGCCGTCTCTCCATCCCGGCAGCTCCTTCCATGGTGCCGGCCACATGGAGATGAGGGGACTGGCCAAGAGGGACAGGGAGGCTGCAATACCGCACTGTGGCCAAACTTGTGGGGAGAGCGCACAGCCAGGGTCCAGAACGTCCCGGGTGGTGAGGGGCATTTTGCAGGGGGCACTCTCGTCATCAGCCGGCTCCCACGTGGGCCCAGGAGACCTCTTCAGAGTCCAGTCAGCTTCCATTCATCATTTATCAGTGTGCACCTTCAATATTCTGCTCCACTGAAACCCTCTAATGAATGGTGCGGTGTGAAACCAGAGGCTTGATGAAAGATCAGCTGGACAGAGAAAGACACATGCTTATGCCACCTGATGAGAAGAACTGGCTTGCTGGAAAAGACCCTGATGCTGGGAAAGACTGAGGGTGAGAGGAGAAGGGGATGGCAGAGGATGAGATGGTTGGATGGTATCACCGACTGGGTGGACACGAGTTTGAGCAAGCTCTGGGAGAAAGTGGAGGACAGGGAAGCCTGGCATATTGCCATCCATGGGGTCGCAGAGCAGGCCACGACTGAGCGATTGAACAACACAGTGGTTAGGCAACCGTGCTTACTCCTTGCCTTCTTCTGACAGTGTCTCTTCCAGGTTACAGAGGTCAGAGCTTGGACCCATGGCCCTCAACCCTCAGCTCTGGTGTCCACCAGCCTTTGCTCCAGCGAAGATCCCACTCCAGCCTCAGGCCAAGGGTCACATCAGAGTGTGGGCAAGCCAGCGTGGCTCCTCCTTCCTTTCTTGCTCTGTCAGCTGCTCTTCCCGAGGTCGGTGTCCAGGGCAGGCTAAGGCGTGGACATGGCAGGCCCCTAGTGATGCGACTCCCCTGGCCAACCTCACTCAGCCGGGGGCAGCCAGCGCTGCCCGACCCAGATGACTAGAGGAGCAAGTGCTGAGTGCAGAGATGGGGATGCAGGATGCAGGTCTCTGAACCCACGAGGCTTAAGCGTGAGGGGCACTTCCGTCTGTCTCCTTCATCACATGCCCCCAGCGCCTGGCGTGATTGGAGTGCAATAGAGATTCACTGAGCAGATGAACCTGCACGAGTTTAGTGAAAAGTCTCCCTGAGTCAGTGCTGCTCCTGGATTCTGTTTTCCTTCCGACATTGGACGGCGGTTCAGTCAGAACGCACGCCCCGCCTTTTCTCATCCACCCATCCAACAGGGCTCTCCCGAAGGGCCTGTGAGAGCTGCGGGGCCAAACGAGGAGGGGCCGGAGGGCCTGCTTCCGGCTTCTGGGCGGTGGCCCTGGGATCCCCCAAGGAGAAGCCCAGTTAGCAGACTGGAGGCGCTCCCGCCTTGAGGGCTTAGGCCCTGGGCACTCAGCTTGGTCCTGAGGGTCCAACTTCAGCTGAAGGACTGACAGCAGTGTATGAAGCAGCTGGAGGGGTTTTGTTTGAAATCTTGAGGAAGTCAGGACAGAGGAGAGCGGTGGGTAAACATGAGGAAGAGAGGAAGAAGGAGGGGTTCTGGAGACTTGTGCTGAAAGAGTTGTTGACAGAGCGAAAGAAGGCTTTGTTTTGGCACCATTTAAAAATAGCCATGGGCTTCCCAGGTGGTGCTAGTGGTAAGGAACCAGCTTGCCAATGCAGGAGACAAAAGAGATGCGGGTTTGATCCCTGGGTCAGGAAGATCCCCTGGAGGAGGGCATGGAGACCCACTCCAGTATTCTTGCCTGGAGAATCCCAAGGACCAAGGAGCCTGGTGGGCTACAGTCCATGGGGTCACAAAGAGCTGGACACGACTGAAGTGACTTGGCATGCAAAAATAAGCACAATGCCCACTGAGAACATGATATTTAAGGCAGAAGAACAGGATGCTTTTCCCCTAAAATAAAGAACAGGACAAGGATGTCCACTCTCACCACTTCTATCCAATGTTGTACTGATGCTTCTAGCCAAAGCAGTTAGGTAAAAGAAAGAAAGAAGGAAAAGGCAATCAGGAACGAAAGGAAAAAGTGAACTATCTCTTTTTGCAGAAGATATGATTTTGCACATAAACGATCTCAAGTAGCCCCCGGCGAAAAAGACTCACAGAACTAATAAGGAGCTCAACAATGCTGCAGAATGTAAGATCAACATACAATAATCAATATATTTCCATTTACTTGTAGTGAATAGCCAGAAGTGAAAATAAGAAAATAATTCCATTTATAATAGTAGTAAAAGGAATAAAACATATAGGGGTAAATTTAGGATGTCTAGGGGTAAATCATTTCATGCAAATAGGTGGGGAAACAACGAAAAAAATGAAAGACTTTATTTCTTGGCTCCAAAATCACTGCGGACAGCGACTGCAGCCACAAGATTAAAAGCACTTGCTCCTGGGAAGACAAGCTCTGACAAACCTAGACAGTGTATCAAAAAGCAGAGATACTACTTTGCCAACAAATGTCTGTACAGTCAAAGCTATGGTGTTTCCAGTAGTCAGGTACGGATGTGAGAGCTGGACCATAAAGAAAGCTGAGCGCCAAAGAATTGATGCTTTTGAACAGTGGGGTTGGAGAAGACTCTTGAGAGTCCCTTGGACTGCAAGGAGATCCAGTCCATCCTAAAGGAAATCAGTCCTGAATATTCATTGGAAGGACTGATGCTGAAGCTGAAACTCCAATCCTTTGGCCACCTGATGCAGAGTCAACTCATTGGAAAAGACCCTGATATTGGGAAAGACTGAAGGCAGGAGGAGAAGGAGATGACAGAGAATAAGATGGTTGAATGGCATCACCAATTCAATGGGCATGAGTCTGAGCAAGCTCCAGGAGATGGTGAAGGACAGGGAACCTGGCGTCTGCAGTCCTCGGGTTTGCAAACGGTTAGACATGACTGAGTGACTGAACAACAACAACACATTTAGCGACAGAAGTGCGTGACTTGCCTGTTGAAAACTACAGAACATTGTTAACAGAAGCTAAAATTGAGTAAGTGGAAAGACATTCCAAGGTCTTCACAGAAAAGGCTCACTGCTGCTCCGGGGGTAACGCGCCTCAAGTTCATCTATAGGTTCGGTTCAGTTTCTACTGAAATCTTCGCTGGCTTTGTGTGTGTGAAAGCAGATAATGTGATCCTAAGACTCACGTGAAATGCAGCAAATCCAGAGTAGCCAAAACAACCCTTAAAAAGAAGAACCAAGTTCCAGGACTCAGCCGTCCTAGTTTGGAAACCTGCCTCAAAGCTACAATAAGACAGTGTGGTTCTGGTGTCAGGACAGATGGGGAGACCAGTGGAGCGGCACCGAGGCTCTGGAGGCAAGCTCTCACTTCCGTGGTCACCTGTCATAAGGGCTCCAAGGCAGCTCAGGGGGGACGAATAGTCTTTGCAACAAATGGTCCTGGGTAGGCACACGCACGCACAGAGATTATCTACATGTTAAAAACTATCTCAAGATGTACTGAGACCTAAATGTCTACGGAAGTCTTGCAAGAAAACACAGGCGTGCATCTTTTCAGCTCAGAGCAGGCCAGAGTCTCTTTGAAATGACATCAAAAGCACAAGGAACAGAAGGAAAGTACACAATGTGGACTTCAAATTAAAAACTTTTGCACATCAAAGGACACGAGAAAGTGAAAAGACGACTGGCAGAGTGGGAGAAAATATTTGCAAATCGTGTCTCCGACAAGGGGCTTGTATCTAGAATATATAAATAACTCTTACTCCTTAATAATAGTAAAAAGAAACATCCAGTTTTTTTCAGGGCAAAGGACATTTCTCTAAGTAACATATACAAACAGCCAATAAACACATAAAAAGAAACCCAGTGTTATGCGCTGCTGGGAACATGCCAGTCAACTCCGCAGAGCAGCACCCCATGACCCCACAAGCCCACTCCTGGAGGCACACCCAGCAGAGGCGAAAACATGGCCCAGAAAACGTGTCAGCTTTCATCACTGACCAATGCCCACCCCGCCCCGTCTCGTTCCCCTGTGAAGCAGCGCACAGTCAAGGGTGTGGTGGGTTAGTGCAGACTGAAGGGTCCCAAGACCTCAGCAGAGCTGAGGACACTGGAGCTGGGGTGGAGGGTGGGGCTCCCACACAGGGTCAGGGTCGGGGGCAAGTCGCTCAAGATCCCATATTGAGATGGGAGCCTGGCCACTGAGTTCTTTCTACCCAGGACACCCGTGGCCTCCTCTTCCTCCAGAAATGGTGGTGCTCCCCCTCCGTGAGCCGCACCAGCAGCCCTGGGAAGAAACACCGCTTCCCCGGATCTGGGCGAGGCCGCCAGGAGGGCTGTTGGGTCCGATCCTGGGCGGACTGTGGTCACAAAACGTTTTTGGAGAACTGACTCTGGGAATTTCTTTTCTGCCTCACTTCTCCCCTGTGTCAAAGGACCAGCTTGGACCACATGACCTCTGAGGATAAGCTCTCCTCCTGGAAGACTGCCGGCAGAAAGCATCAGTGAGAAGCCCTGGTCAGAAGGACACGCCCCCACCTGCACACTCAGGACGCCCCTCACTCGGCCTGGCCCCAGTTCTGATCTGGCTCCTGTCCCAGCCACCTTCACCCTTCACGGCTGGAGCCGAGCCCCGCGCCACTCTCTGTGTCAGGGGGTGGGGCGCACAAGAGGGGTTTCATTTACCCCTCGTTCCAAGACCCGGGGGCAAAACAATAGTAATGCTGTCTCGAGCACCAGGAGAATTTTATCCACAGCCTCCGACTTCCCCAACAATTTGAATGCCAAGGAGGACGTGCTGTATTTATAGCAGTGCGTCCCAATTGCAGAGGAAAGTATTTGAGAGCAAAACAGCACTTTCTTTTAAACTGCTCGCCTTGAAAACGGCCAGGCTGTCATCATTCTGAGGGAGGCTGCGTGAGAGCTGGAAATGCAGGTACCAGAGAAAAAATAAGAACAAAGTCACGCGCAAAAGGCCCTGGATGACAGCCGCGCGCGGCAGAGCGGGGAGCTGGGCGGCTTTCCTTTTCTGTAAGGCAGCGTGGGCATTGATCCCCGCAGGCCTGCCCTGGCGAGGCTGGAGAAGCAAGCAGATGCCCCAGCACCCACAGGGGCTGCGTCTACCGGGCACCCGGGGTCTGGCATGGGCACAGCAGACTCAGTTTCCTGGGTCCTGGGACGAGAATCAGCACTTCTCTCCCCAGGGCTGAGATGATTAATGAACAGCAGAGGAGCGCTTTGAAGATGAAAAATACCCTCACCATCCTGGGGATTAATCATCGTATAATGAGTGTTCCATGACTGTGCGGCAACTTAATTACCTGGAGTCGACAAAATGGTTTTCCTCCCGCTCCTCTCCGGAGGGACGGCTCCCACGGCGGGGCCCGCGGTACGGACGCTCAGCAGAGAATCAAAGAGCTCCCTGAAGCTGCACAGAGGCTCCAGGAGGCTTCTCAGACGACACGGCCTCGAAGGTGTGGGAGACAGGCAGGAATGGCTCTTCATGTGTGATGGAAATTGGGTTGAACTGGCGTCGCCCTGAGCCGGCTGAGTGTCTTGCCCCTCAGAGCACCTGTCCCAGATTGGGGGGCGGGCTGTCAGCATGGGCCTCCAGCTGGAGGTTGGAGGCCAGACCCTCATCACGGGAGAGGCTTGGGGGCAGGACACTGGCCCTGGTCACCCCACCTGAGGCCATAACCATTGGGCACCTGCTCTCTCCTTTCTGGGGGCTTTTTGTGGGGAGAGGCAAGAGGAGCCTTTTAAACAGTGAAGTGTTGCTCGTGAGTGAGCAGACTCACCACGTGACCTGTGGATAGGAAGGGTCCACGCTGAGTGGACATCCTTAACCCCGGCTGACACTTCCAGGGAACCCCGCCAAAGTGTCCTGCCCTCTGCTGCTGCCGCCAAGTCGCTTCAGTCATGTCCGACTCTGTGCGACCCCATAGATGGCAGCCCACCAGGCTTCCCTGTCCCTGGGATTCTCCAGGCCAAGAACACTGGAGTGGGTTGCCATTGCCTTCTCCAATGCGTGAAAGTGAAAAGTGAAAGTGA
>NW_011483017.1:201042-201479 GCF_000754665.1 Bison bison bison
CTCAGTCGTGCCCGACTCTTCGCGACCCCATGGACTGCAGCCTACCAGGCTCCTCCGCCCATGGGATTTTCCAGGCAAGAGCACTGGAGTGGGGTGCCATTGCCTTCTCCAGTCCTGCCCTCTAGCTTATTGCAAAGGGGCATTTGAACTCATCAGATCAGATGGGACTTGAGAACATGAGACCCAGGGAGGCAAGAGGCCCCTCAAGGGCAGAGCACCCAACCTGGCCAACGCAGGGTCCGGGAGCCCCGTGGAAACCCCAAACACCCTCTGCTGAGAGGGCCTCAGTTTTGCTGCCTGGAAAGTGGGGCTGAGAGGTGAGCAGTGCCCTCCGCAGGGGGCTTCCAAGGCATCCCTGCCGCCTCCTCCCCTGCCCATGACAAAGCCCAGAACCCAGCCCCACCCTCTCGGAGCAGGACGAGGTCCCGCACCCTGGG
>NW_011483017.1:201579-205426 GCF_000754665.1 Bison bison bison
TCCCTGAGTCCATGCAGACAGACTTCTGATAGCTGGAGGAGCCCAAGGTCTGGATCTGCAGCTGGGGAGCAGGACCGGGGGAGGCTGGGCTGACCAGGATGAGAACCTCCGCTCATCCCCGTCTGGTTCCAAATCTGACCATATCCATCACTGTCAGCTCCAGGGGAGTGCAGGGTGCCCCCCACCCCCAGACAGCAGCCCACCCAAGTGAAGTGCGGGAGCACAGAGAGACCACTCCCACCCCAAATCCGCTATCTTCAGAGGAGGGCCCGACAGTGCTCCAGAACACCGGTATGCCCTACGGAGTGCTTTCCTCCAGCCCGAGGGCTTGGGTGTGCTCAGTCACTCAGTCGTATCCACTCTGTGACCCCGTGGACTGTAGCCTGCCAGGCTCCTCTGTCCATGGGACTCTCCAGGTGAGAATCCTGGAGTGGGCTGCCAGGCCCTCCTCCAGGGGATCCTCCTGACCCAGGGACTGAATCCACGTCTGTCACGTCTCCTGCATCGGCAGATGGGTTCTTTACCTCCAGCACCACCTGGAAGCCCGAGGGGCTGGGGAGGCAGAGATGTAGTCAGTCACCACCCAGGTCAACTGCCTAGCTGTGGCTGATGCATGTTCAAAAGGAACGGGGAGGCAAAAACTCTCAGGAAGCTTCCGCTGATCAGTCTTTACAAGACCATGTAAATTATTTTAATCAGATAATTTTGGGGGTCCTTCCAGCTGAACTAAACCAGAAAGATTTGAATAGAGGAAGCAGAACTAACTTGAAATCTGAGGCTAACGGGGGAGGGCCCCTGAAGGATGCTAATGACAGCCGGGCATCAGGGGACAGCAGCTGTGTCCTGGAAAAGGCAAGACTCTGTCTCCTCGTCCTCCTCGCAAAGCCACGGTTCACTGCCGGCCAGCATCTGCGTTCTCCACCTCAGCTCGCTCTGTGACATCCACCAGGTTGCCTCCGGCTCCCCAAATGTCACCTGCAAAATACAGCCCCCAGCCTCCAGGTTACAGAGATGAAGAACAGCTATAAGTCACTGGAGCCCTCCCAGCGCAGGATGACTGTCACCTGTGACTGATGTCATTGTGGGTTTTCTTTACATAAGTCCTGTTCAGTTCAGTCACTCAGTCGTGTCTGACTCTTTGCGACCCCAGGGACTGCAGCACGCCAGGCCTCCCTGTCCATCACCAACTCCTAGAGCTTGCTCAAACTTATGTCCATCGAGTCGGCAAAGCCATCCAACCATCTCATCCTCTGTCATCCCCTTCTCCTCCTGCCCTCAATCTTTCCCAGTATCAGGTTCTTTTCCAATGAACCAGTTCTTCCCATCAGGTGGCCAAAGTACTGGAGTTTCAGCTTCAGCATCAGTCCTTCCAAAGAATATTCAGGGCTTATTTCCTTTAGGATGGACTAGTTGGATCTCCTCCCAGTCCAAGGGACTCTCAAGAGTCTTCTCCAACACCACAGTCCAAAAGCATCAATTCTTTGGCTCTCAGATTTCTTTAAGTCCAACTCTCACATCCATAGCTTTGATTAGCTCTCCTTCTTTATATCAAAGAAGGTTGAAATTTGCCTGTGGCTGGTGCTGCGTGCTGCGGGCCATGCATTCAGTGCTGCGTCAGCTGTGTGACCAGGTGACCCAAGGCCCCAGGCCACTCCTGTCGTCAGCGAGCTCACAGGGTCCAGGGTGGCCCTCACGTCCTCTCATGCTGTCTGTGCAGGTAATGGTGTAACCGGGGGGCTTCTCAGGCCTTGGTCCTCTTGCTTGAAGGAAACTTAAAATATCTAGATGTCTGGGTTGCCCTGCGACTCAGGACTCCCTCCATCGGGGTTGTTATTAATATGACAACGTCGCTGATTTTTCTTTAGAGGGGCTTGTAGTAGGAAGTGGGGAGGCTGCTGTGTCTGATACCCAAGGCTGACTGACCCCAAGTGTTTCCTGAGCCGCTGCAGGTTGGCAACTCTTGAAAAAGGAGCCTGGCTCCCTGGGAGGCTGGGGATCAGTGGAGGTCCCCAGACTGTGGTTTTGGCTTACCCAAGAGGTGCCCCAGGCCTGACAAGCTGCCAAAGAAAAAATCACAAGATGTACCCTGACCTGGTTTCAGTTCTTATTTGTCATCCCTTTTGAAACAATCTGTGGGGAAATTGCCCAAATGGAATGCTTACAAAACAGGTTATGACTCGCTCACGGAACTTGCTAGTTGAGTTTGGAAATTTTGGGGTGGATTCCTGAGCTTGGAGTGACCTGTTATCTGGCTTGCCTGGGACCAAAGGGTTTCTGGGACATGGAAGTTTCACTGCTGAAGTGAGGACAGTCCTAGGCAGATGGAACCAGTTGGTGAAGGCCCCCTATGGTGGCTGTCTGTGCCCAGAAGCTCCATCATGTTGATTGGCCAGTGGCCAGCCAATCAGAGGCTTCCCTGGGATTCTTCTCTTGTAGTTGCTGGGTCATGCTGTCTCTTGCCTCCAGCTCACAGACCAGGATGATGGTGACTTATCTGCAACTGAGCCCACGTTCTCTCTGTCTCTGGGGAAGGAAAGAGCCCAGGCAGAGACCCACATGGGTGCATGTGTGCTCCTGGGAGTCTGAAAGTCCACCCACCTGCCCTCAGCCACCTCTTGTCACTGAGAGGGCCAGGATAAGGGATGCTGGGAGGGTGGAAGGAAGCATGGTGTGTCCAGGCCTGAGGCCGGGCCCCGTGTTCCACTCCGCTGGGCAGAGAACTTGCTACCTGAGGTGCCTGCTCGGGAAGAAGGAGCTGAGAAGAAGGTATTTACATGCAATAAATGTTGAATTGCTCCCAGGGCTTCTCCGTAGCACTGTGTGTCTGGGATTAATTTTATCTATTCTACCCACATCTCGATACCCTTCAGCAAGGTTAATCCTGTCCTAATGCAGGTTTAAAAATTAAATCCACTGCAATGAACAAATGTCGTGGGCAGCCTCAGCCTATTCTTTTATGCAGAGTAAATATGTTTGCACAATGGCTCTGGGAACAGAGCTCCAGAGCTGGTAACGTGTGCGCTCAACACGGCTTCATCTCTCTGCTCGTTTCATGCATTATATATGACGGTCCCCATCCAGCTCGCCAGCCTTCAAGTCAAGAGCAAAGCAGATTGTGTTCTGGTCCCCGGAAACAAGGAGCCAGGCAAGGATTTAGGATTTTAAGAATTAGTTTAACTTGGATGAGAACTGACTCCTGGGTTTGTTTTTTTTTTTTGTCTGTTCACAGGCTTTAAAAATGCATGCAAGAAGTAAGCAACAGCCACAAACAAAACAAAATAACTCCTGCTTCTAGGCTGGTTTTCTCTGGGTTTCCAGAAGGTGACAATGACCTCCATCCCTTGCAAATCGGGAGGAGGACGCTGTGAGATCTGCTTTCCCCACAGTGTCCTCGGGCCTGCAGACTTGATTAAGATATTAAACAGCACACGGGTGAGCCGGGTCTCCCGGGGAGCTGCCTCTGCTGGAGTCCTCAGCCTGATGCAAGCACCTCCAATCCAGGGGTGCAGAAGGCTCTATGGGAATGATCTGCCTCCTGAGATATAAATTCCAATTTACTGTGACACAAACGATTACCCTGCAAACACTGGTCATCCGTCTTCAGGTACCTGGGGGATGTTCTGGCTGGTGTTATTATCTCCTGGAAATTAAAATGGCCCGAGGGTGAGGATTACTTCCTGCCAGAGCCAGGGTGTCCTGCCTCCCCTGCCCCAACCTCTGGGCCTGGGAGTGGGTGGCAGAGGCCCTGGGTCACTGGAGGAGGAGCTGTGTAGAAAGCCTGGTGGCGGGGAGGGGGTTGGAAGAAGAGGCCCCTGTGTGGAACAGAAGGCCAGGGTCTCTCCCCTGA
>NW_011483017.1:206343-210417 GCF_000754665.1 Bison bison bison
CGGCCCTGAGTCCCGGGAGCTTTCCCAGAGGCTGCCCTGCTTTCTGTCCTGGCCTCCTGAGCAACCCTGTTCCAAGTCGCTTTACACCCCCGTGGAGACACACCCTTGAGGGCTGGTCCCAGTTCCTGCAGAATTTAGGATCTTTCACCGCCCTGCCCCCCGCCCACCCTGAGCAGAGTCCAGACACAAGAGCTGGGGGACTCTTGCCTGCGCCCTGAGGTTCAAGCCGTGAAGGTACAACTGGGAGCAGGGCCGGGTTCTGCCAGGGTCCAGGGACACTGGCTTCAGGCTGCAGCTGGCCGGGGGTGAATGCGGGGGGTGGGGGTTCCGGCTTCAGCAGAGAAGGGTCAGAAAGCACGTCCAGTCCAAACGACTCCTGAAAAACAGGGAAACTGAGGCTCCGGGAGAGCGGGGTGGCCCTGAGGCTGCAGACCAGCCTGAAGCCGCGGAGGGAACTGCTCCCTCCCATCCTTCCCCGCCCCGGCTGCCTTGGGCAACACGGGACTGGAACGGGGGGCTCATCCAGCAGAGGGCAACCAACCGTCTTCTGGACTTGGTTGCCATCGGGTCTTACCTTTCATACTGGGTAGGTCTCCACCTTTGCCAGCCGAGGAAGAGAAAGGGGGTGATGGCCACTGAGGCTGGGTGATGGCAAGGCAGAGTTTATCCCTCCACCACCCGGAGTCTTTGAGCACGTGTTGTATTTCCCGAGCCAGAGCTGAGCTCCCGTAGGGCAGGAGCCCCCACATGTGTCCTGGCACACGGGGCTGACAGAGCATATGCCCGGTGCCCAGCAGGGCCCACAGGACTCTGGGGGGGAGAGGAGAGACTGGCTCTTTTTGCATGCATGCATGTGCCTGTGCGTGTGTGTGTGAAATGGGTACATACGTGTGTGATGTGTGTGCATTGGTGCATATGTGTGTGTGCATGCACGTGTGTGCATGGGTACATACGAGCAGCTGTGTGTGCATGCCTGCTTGTGTGTATGGAAGTGTGTGTGTGTGTGTCTGTGTGAGAGAGAGAGAGACAGAGAGCGACAGAGAGAGAATGAATTCTCATTCTAGAATAAAAGGGGACTGGTTTTTCTCAGCTCCATTTTTAGTGAATCATCATAGTTTTTCCTCATCAGATCATTTCTCTAGAAAAAAGCCAATACATTCAGCGGGTGTATCGGGTGTGCCTATTGCACATATTGAACGGACATATTGACATACTGACACATAGTAACATCTATTTTCACCAGTAACGATCAATTAGAAAATATGCTTTTTTCCAAAGGTGTCATGCACGGGGCAGGAACAGAAACCGTACGGAATCTAGGAATTAACCCGAATGGGAGACTCTCATATGACCTGAATATATAGAAAGACTCCAGGCCCCTCTGACGGGAAGAGCTAATGTTATAGAGATGCCAGATCTCTTCAAATTAACCCATAAATCCAATGCGATCCCAATCAAAAAGTTTCTTGCAGAACTCAGACGTGATCTAGGATTTATGTGGAGGGTGTCATTGGAAGCACTGATGCTGAGGCTGAAACTCCAGCACTTTGGCCACCTCACGCAAAGAGCTGACTCGTTGGAAAAGACCCTGATGCTGGGAGAGATTGGGGGCGGGAGGAGAAGGGGACGACAGAGGATGAGATGGCTGGATGGCATCACCGACTCGATGCACGTGAGTTTGGGTGAACTCTGGGAGTTGGCGACAGACAGGGAGGGCTGGCGTGCTGCGATTCATGGGGTCCCAAAGAGTCAGACACGACTGAGCGACAGAACTGATTAAGGCCCACAAAGAGCTTCACCAGCTTTATAAAAGAAGTGTGACTAGGGTGTGGACTGTCCTGCGAGATACAGGACATCCTGCACAAAGAAAGAAATGACTCCCATGTGGTCTTGACAATGAGCGGTGGACTGGATTCCAAAGTTCGGGGCAGAGACCACCGACTGCCTGTGGGATCTTCATTCATTACAAGGTGGTCCCACAAATCCAGTGGCAAAGGACAGAGCTCCAGACAGTTCCAGAAACTCGCCCATCTGATGGAACATAACGATGAATCCCCGTGTGTGTGTGTGTGGGGGGAGGGTTACCTAGAAACTAGGAGGACCACAGGGAGTGAGGAGCCAGATGGGAGACGAAGAAGAAGAAAGTTAGAAAATGAAATGCAGGGGATTATCTTTGGGACATCGGGGGAGGGAGAGACTTCATAAATAAAACTTTGAAAGCAAAAATGGTAAGTGCAAAAGACTCCAAGGCCAAAGCTAGCGGGGAGCCAGTGGGAAGGGAGCAGATGCCTGTACTGTCTGAAACCCGTGACTCACGTCTGGAAAGCACGCCGAGAAGGAGCGACCTCAGGGCGACGGAGAGCGGGTTACGCAAGAGGAAACCTGGTGCTACAGCGTGGGCGAGCTGTTGAGGACCCAGGCGGCCATCAGAAAGCTGAGGAGTGCAGAGGAGGGGCCCCGTGGGGACACGTCCATTCTGAAGGACAGTCCCTCCAGGTAGCCGAATCCAGGCTCCGCAGGCCGCAGGGCCTGGAAACCCACGTGGTGTGAACACCGGGCCCTGGGAGACTGCAGGGCGACATGCGCGGCAGCGGAGGGTGGGCTTTGGGGTCACCCGGGAGACCGCCTAGGAAACACGGACAGGTCCAAAGCGATGCAGACGTGGCAGCCGAAAGCAGCAGGCTGAATGTAGATAAACGCACCGAGACTCACGTCCCTGAAAGTCTCGGGCTCACACACACGCACACGCACGCAAGGCCCACACGGCCAAGTGGAGAAAGCAGAATTCAGAGTGAGCTCCAGTAGGTGCCACTTACCTATGTGAAAAGACAGGCACACACGAGCACACTTTCCGGGAACGTCGTTCAAGTCAGAAGATGTCCCTGCTGATAGCTGAGGACGAGGAGGCGAGGGAGGGGGCCCGGGACAGGCCCGACGCTGGGGGCTGGCCTAGAAATCAGGTCATCGTTGGGGTTTGTGACAGTGAAGAGGCGGGGATTCCACAACTACGGGCCCGGTGTGACTCTCCCGAGCCGCAGGGGACGTTCGGCAGGAACGTCTGCTGACATTTCCAGTTGTCATGACTCGGGGCGGGGACGCCACTGGCGTGTAGCAGGCACTGGATGGCTCCTTTGGCAAGAGCGGTCTGGGCCAAAATGTCAGTAACGCAGGGCTAAGCGAGCCTGCCGTGGGGGAGTTGTTTATGGCGGGAGAAGGGACGTTTCAGGTCGATGAGGGGTGGGGAAGAGAAAGCTTCCTTCTGGCAGTTGACAGCCTGGCACAATGCCACCCCCCTGCCCCCCACCCCAGGTTTTCAAGAATGTTCCAGGAGGGGCCCGGGGGGGGGGAGGTCTCCCCTTTGGGGCCCCCAGGCACTTCCGCCTCACTGGGCCCCTTCCTCCACAGAAAATCATTAAAAATTGTATTTTGCAACGATGGAGGTTCAAAGTTGAATACAACCTTGGCCATATTTATCTACTTTCTTCCTCTGATTTTAAAAGACATCAAGAACATTTTTGTGGACCCCCTAGCATCTGTCATGGGCTTCCCTGGTGGCTCAGTGGTAAAAGAATCCTCCTGCAATGCAGGAGCCTTGAAAGATGCAGGTTCGATCCCTGGGTGGGGAAGATCCCCTGGAGGAGGGCACGGCAACCCACTCCAGTATTCTTGCCTGGAGAATCCCGTGGACAGAGGAGCCTGGTGGGCTACAATGGGGTCATAACGAGCTGGACATGACTGAATAACTGAGCATGCACACACAGAGGTTTCCAGGGACCGTAGGCACTCTTGGAGCAGTGGGGGCCACACGCCTGCGGAGCCCTGCCCCCCGAGGGGGCTGCCTTCCGGCACCAGGTCTGGTCAGTGTGCACAGCAGACAGGGGTCCCCAGGACACGGCTCCCAGCACACTCGACGGGGCGGCCAGGACCCAGCCCAGCTGCTGAGAGGCAGGGGCAGGGAGGGAGGCTGGGGTGGGGAGGAGGTTACAACACCACCAGCCAGAGGGCTCCTCCTCACAGGTTGTGAAACACCCACCGGAAACAGAGGCTTGGCACAGGCTGGGGGGCAGGGGGGGG
>NW_011483017.1:212191-214741 GCF_000754665.1 Bison bison bison
TTTTGAAGTGGACAATAACACTTCCTCACCAGAGTGCAGAAACAAAGCGTGTCGGGAGAAGCTGGAGGACAGGGCCAGCCCCCGGAGGAGCCCTCCTGAGGGGGCTGCCACCCTGGCTGGGGCACCTGGCCGTCCTCTCCACAGTCTGCTCAGCGTACCTCATCCCAGCACGGCTGTGTGGAGTGGCTGCTTTTGAACTTTACGTACAAACACAACCAGACAAGGTCTCCTTTCTGCTGCCACTTGCCCTGAGATGCTGTCCTTGTGAATTTCCATGCTGGTTTGGGGGGAAGCAGGGACGCGTCTGTGTGACACTCTGCAGGTTTCTCCGGTTTGAACACACGTCAGGCGGGGGTCTGTCCGGCTCCAGATGGACACTTGGTCGCTGTGGTTTGGCGCGGGACGCTGTCCTGCCTGTGTCCTCTGCCCGGGCACGCGCTGGGTGGGGGCGGGGCCGAGCTCCAGGTCGTGCGTCATCAAGCTGGTGCAGGCGTGCAGGTCTCCGATCACTAACCAAGTCAGGGGTCTCATCTGTTTTCTACCGGCCACTGAAATGTCTCTTCTGAGGGGTCTGTGTAGGCCACTTTCCCACTTTGCACAGGAGCATCGATTTCCTGCAATTCCTTCTTTCTTCTGCACACAGCAGTTTGTGACTGCTGCGTGCGGCTGACGGCTCCTCTCCACCCCCTGGCAGCTTTTGTCTCTCTCGGGGGTGTCGTTTGAAAGCCCAGTATTCTTAATTTCAATGTCAGTTTTCAGACTCGTCCATTACTTAGAGCTTTTCATTCCCGCATGAGATACCGCCAAAGTTGTCTGATGGCTTATGATGGGGCCCAAGACTGCCGTTCCGTCTTTCGCATTTGGGCCTGTGGTTCTGCCAACGTGGCTCTTTTTCTGCTGTATGGAAAGGGTCAAGTTTCATTTCTGGTTTTCCCATGTGAATACCCAGGAACTCACAGTGCTTATTGGAAGTTTATTCAAAGAGAAGAGGGCTGGGGGAGGGAGGGAGTGGGAGGCTGGGTGAGCAGATGTGAGCTCTTAGTGCATGTGTGGGTGCTAAGGCACTTCAGTCATTTCTGACCCTTTGTGACCCTACAGACTGTGGCCCGCCAGGCTCCTCTGCCCATGAGCTTCTCCAGGTAAGAACACTGCAGTGGGTTGCCGTGCCCTCCTCCAGGGGATCTATCCCATCCACGGATCAAACCTGTGCCTCTTACATCTCTTGCATTGGCAGGCGGGTTCTTTACCACCTGGGAAGCCCAAGCTATTAGATGTAGGATGGATAAGCAAGGTCCTCCTGTGCAGTGCAGAGAACTACATTCAATACCCTGAGATAAGCCCTAATGGAAAGAATATTAAAAAGAACATATGTGTGTGTGTGTATAAAACCAAATCACTGCAGTACAGCAGAAATCAACACAACATTGTAAGTCAACTATTCTTGTTTAAAAAAGTTGGCCCTTTCCCTGTTGGCTCTGTGGAGTTGGCCCGTCATGCGTCGAGTTTCTGCGTGTGCCTGAATTTGTTTCTAGATCCTTTATTCGGTTCTGATGGTTTGGTCTGGATCCTGGAGCTGGTACCACACTGTCTCAGTGACTTTATCTTCACGACAATTACTGGCATGAACTAGAGGAAGTCATCCTTCCTTGCTCCAGCTCAAGACATCCTAATCATTGGCCTTTAACCTTTAAGCAAATTTCAAATTCACCTCGCAAAGTTTCCCAATAAAAGGGGCCTTTAACTGATAATGCAGTGACTCTATGGATCAACTAGAGAGAAACTGGTATTTTTATGACGTTGAGCATTTGAATCCGTGAACAGAGAGTATTCTTTTAGTTGCTCTCTTTAAGCATCTCTCCTTCACACCTGATGTTTCTACATGGAGACTAGTGTCTATTTTGCAGGAATTATTCAGTTATTTGAGTTGCTGTCACTATTGCAAATGTTTAAAGTTCCTTTTTGTAATTCACTGTTTAACTATTAGGAACATAATTGAATTTTGCTAAGCTCATTCATGATAGGATAGGATACTGAAAGGGGAACTCCCCCGGGTCGGTAGGTGGCCAATATGCTACTGGAGATCAGTGGAGAAATAACTCCAGAAAGAATGAAGGGATGGAGCCACAGCAAAAACAATACCCAGCTGTGGAGGTGACTGGTGATAGAAGCAAGGTCCGATGCTGTAAAGAGCAATATTGCATAGGAACCTGGAATGGTAGGTCCATGAATCAAGGCAAATTGGAAGTGGTCAAACAAGAGATGGCAAGAGTGAATGTCGACATTCTAGGAATCAGTGAACTAAAATGGACTAGAATGGGTGAATTTAACTCAGATGACCATTATATCTACTACTGTGAGCAGGAATCCCTCAGAAGAAATGGAGTAGCCATGATGGTCAACAAAAGAGTCCGAAATGCAGTACTTGGATGCAATCTCAAAAACAACAGAATGATCTCTGTTCGTTTCTAAGGCAAACCATTCAATATCACAGTAATCCAAGTCTATGCCCCAACCAGTAACGCTGAAGAAGCTGAAGTTGAACGGTTCTAT
>NW_011483017.1:216416-221177 GCF_000754665.1 Bison bison bison
AGGAGAGTGAAAAAGTTGGCTTAAAGCTCAACATTCAGAAAACGAAGATCATGGCATCTGGTCCCATCACTTCATGGGAAATAGTTGGGGAAACAGTGGAAACAGTGACAGACTTTATTTTTCTGGGCTCCAAAATCACTGCAGATGGTGACTGCAGCCATGAAATTAAAAGATGCTTACTCCTTGGAAGGAAAGTTATGACCAAACTACATAGCATATTGAAAAGCAGAGATATTACTTTGCCAACAAAATTCCATCTAGTCAAGGCTAAGGTTTTTCCAGTAGTCATGTATGGATGTGAGAGTTGGACTGTGAAGAAAGCTGAGCACCGAAGAATTGATGCTTTTGAACTGTGGTGTTGGAGAAGACTCCTGAGAGTCCCTTGGACTGCAAGGAGATCCCACCAGTCCATCCTAAAGGAGATCAGTCCTGGGTGTTCATTGGAAAGACTGATGCTGAAGCTGAAACTCCAGTACTTTGGCCATCTCATGGGAAGAGTTGACTCATTGGAAAAGCCTCTGATGCTGGGAGGGATTGGGGACAGGAGGAGAAGGGGACAACAGAGGATGAGATGGCTGGGTGGCATCACCTACTCAATGGACATGAATTTGAGTGAACTCCAGGGGTTGCTGATGGCCAGGGAGGCCTGGCGTGCTGCGATTCATGGGGTCCCAAAGAGTCGGACACAACTGAGCGACTGAACTGAACTGAAGCTCATTCGTTCTAAAAATTTTAGATTCCCCTGAATTTTCTACAAAAGTAATAGCAGCCTTGTACTTGCCTTTCCGACTCGTATACATCCGATTTATTCTTTCTGCCTTACTGCTCTGACAGTGACGCTGTGCATCTGAGCAGAAGCGGTGATGTACGAGCAACCTGGCTTGTGTTCACTCTGAGGGCGCCTTTCGATTTCCGCCACTGACCGTGGTGCCGTCTGGGCAGCCGTGGTGTCTGGAGGCCTGTCTCCACGCTCCGCTGTCTCTGTTTGTCCCTGTACGTGTCGTCTTTTGTCCTCACGAGCCTGGTTATCTTGTCCTGCATTCTAAGATTTAATTTGAAAGATAGGTATATTTGCAGAAATCATTTAAGTCTTGGGGTGGTAGTATTCTTCTGAGAAGACCTGTGTTGGTTTCAGCTTGGAGCAAGCAGGCAACCGTGACATAGGCAGCCCTCACCAGAGTGTCAAAGCCCAGGTGGCTCAGTGGTGAAGAATCTGCCCACCAGCGCAGGAGCCACAGGAGACAGGGGCTCGATCCTTGGGTTGGGAAGATCCTCTGGAGAAGGGAATGGCTACGCACTCCAGCCCAGGCTACCCATTCCTGCCTGGAGAATTCCATGGACAGAGGAGCCTGGGAGGCTACAGTCCATGGGCTCAGAAAGCATCGGACACAACTGAGGGACTAACACTTTCGCTTCTGTTTGTCTTCTGAGGACAGGTGGCCCCAAATACCTCAGCTGCCATTGCCAGAAATCAGATGCCCTTGGTTGATCCCACTTTAGGACATCTGAGCTTGACAGAGTCTCGCGTTCTGGCATCTTCGCAGGCCCACATACTTTAGGGACATTAAAGTGATACCTGACTGTGCGATCAATGTCCCACCTGCAGTCATCCTATCAACAGTGAGAAGAAGAGGAAGCACCCTGGTACAGGGAGGGGCTTGCGCAGATGGGGTAGCGGGGCTAACACCGGCCACCTCTCTCCCCATCCAAGACCAGGTGAACGACCCTGCACGAGCTCCTCTCCAGCAGACAAAGCTCAGATCCGTAGCTGGCTGGGGGCTGAGTGATGACTGAGGCAAGGTGACCTCTTTCCTCCTCTGTCTCAGGGGGCTGGAGCCGCCGCACAGCACTGTGCCGAGTCGGTGTCATCCCAGAGCCCACGGAGATGGACGCTGGGCCCTGTGCGCCTTTTCAAAACCTCAGGTTTGGCCATCCGTGCTGCTTTCCTAGTTAGACAGTAAGTGCGGTTAGGATGCCAGCTCACGCACGCTGCCTAGAGAAATGTGAATCCATGAAGTAGTTTCGCCCCCAGCTCCTCCCCTCCGGCACCACCCTGCTCTCCTTAGTGACCCTCTACACGTCTGCAGAAGCCCTTCCCGGAGCGCCACCGCCTGTCCTGGTTCAGGGTGATCATAGTACAGGTGTGGAGGACAGCCTCTGGGATATGGGGGGGCAAGGCACAGCCTCACCTTCAGGTGTCAAGACCAGACCCGGTGGTCCTCGGAGCCTCGGACAGACTCGAGGAGATGTCTGGCTCCCACCAGCAGAGTGGCTTCAGTTCCCCCACTGTGAAATTCAGATCATAGTGTCTTCCTGATGGAGCTGCTGTGAGTAGCATTTGGCACCTAAGAAGCACTCAGGATTTTTTTTTTCTCTTCCCCTGTGTTAGGTGCTTAGTCATTAGAACATTCTGGAAATCAGGTGAGGGAGGGAGGGGTCTTGCTGCTCCTCATACCCCAGTCAAAGCCTCGGCGTGTTGCCTGGGCAGAGCTGGGTGATAAGGAGGGGGTCTGGGGATGGAACTTTCCTTAAGCCACAAAGAAGGCAGACCCCTTCCAACGCAGGGGTCCTGGGAGCTCTCTCAACCGGCAACAGGGTATCCTGCCAGCAGAACTGAGCCCAATTCAGTGGGCAGCATGGTGGGGCCCAGAGGGAAGGAAATGCCCTTTGCCATCCTCTGGCACCTCCTGTGGGTGTAAGCAAAGAGGCAGGAGGAAGTGGGCGTCCCCCTGGAGTGGAGAAACCGCAGGCCCAGGCAGGGGCTGGCTTCCACTGCCCGCAAGAGCTCGGGCACAGACCGCAGGACATGGAGCTGGGAGGCGCGGCCGGGGCCCTGGGGCCCGGTGGCCCGCTCCTCGTGTGCCTGTGCTTCGGGACCCTCGCTGCCCAGGCTGCAGACACATGTCCAGGTGAGATGGACCTGTTTCCGGCCCCTGAATACTGGAGCTCCCCACTCACTGACCATAGGTAGTATCCAGGGTGAAACCCTCTATCCGCACCTTGTGAAGACTCAGCAGCTCAGCTGCAGCTCAGCTTCATCCTCAGACTAGGAGACAACGAATGGCCCAAGGCCATGCAGGAGGGGCGGGAATTTAATCTGTGTCTGTCTCCCTCTCAAGCCTCGGATTTGCTCCACGGAGCATCCAGTCAGGTCTCGGCTCTGCAGCCAAGAAGGACAATGCCCCCTGCTTCCTGTCTTCGCCTGGACTTTTTAGAAAGGTTCTCTAATCCCAGGGCTCCCACGCTCCCTTGGGGTTTGTTACTGCAGATTTTTGGCTTTCATGCCAGGTTTGAGGTATAAGGGTGGGTGGCCTCCCTTCCGATCTGTGCAGGGGGCTGCGCCCACGCCTGGAAAGAGATTTCCCCGAGGACAGACCAGTCTCACCGTGAGTTGAGGATGTATTTGTGGGGGAAGCATAAACTTGTTCCCCTGAGAGCATCTCTGGTGGAGACAGATTCCACAGTAGCAGCTCCCGTGTCTGCAGCGTCTCTGTGCCTGGCTGACTCCCACACACTCTAAGTTGTCTCTCGTGAGGATGTTTTAGTTTTGAAATCAACAAAACTAATTTTTCTTTTTTTCCCGAGAAGGAAATGACCCCCTGGTTCCTGTTCTACTGGAATTTGCTCTGTGTTCTTAGATCAAATGCATCTTCTCTCCTGGGGGACCTACAGGGACCCCTTCCAATTCAGGAGCTCTATGGTCACAAGTCCGAGGCCTGGGGTTGAAAATGTTATGCTCTCCCCAACCCCCAAGTCTTATAAATATTTATTGTTGTCATGTAGTGGAAGTACATGCCATGAAGTATACCAAGAATCTAAAAATCTGCATTATCTGATCTAATTCTCCCCACAGCCTTATTTTTGTCCCCATTTGGATGCCCAGAACTCAGAGGGGTTGAGTGACTTGCCCAAAGACACACAGCATGGAGGTGGGGGGCTGGGAATCAGGCAGGGTGGATTCCATGCCCAGGCGTGGCCTCCCCACTTGACCAGTGCCCACCAGAGGCAGGAAGCTCACTGCCAGGCTGACCCCTCATCTGAGACCAGTGACACCAGCCGGAGCCGAGGGACCAGGTTGCCTTGTGGCAGACACTCTTGGCTTGGGCGGCATGTCGCTGGCCCTGTGATGAGCGCCCTGACCCCAACTCCGCGTTTCTCTGCAGAGGTGAAGCTGGTGGGTCTGGAGGGCTCCGACAAGCTGTCCATCCTCCGAGGCTGCCCAGGGCTGCCCGGAGCCCCAGGGCTCAAGGGAGAGACGGGTGCCGCTGGACTGAAGGGTGCGTGCCCCGGGTGGGGACGGGGCTGGTGGACTGAAGGGTGCGTGCCCTGGGTGGGGATGGGGCCACAGAGCTCCGGCTCTTCTCAGACCAGAGCCCGAGCAGGGCTGTGCCTGCTGAGGCACCTCAGTTGGGAAGTTTGGGTCACGGGTTCTGCCCAGAGGTGACCCCGGCGCCCCCCCGGCACTGCCGTCCCCGGAGCAGGGTGCTGGTCTCAGCTCTTCTCAGCTCACGTCTGGGTGTCTTCTCATGGAGCATACGCTTCCAGGCCCTTGATCAGGACTGGCTTTTCCGTGACCGTTGGCAGGAGCTCTGCACCTCAAGCACCCGGTGAACTCACCCAGAAACCGGGGCCCCAGGTTTTCCTCCCTGCGCCTCAGAGGAGAAACCTGGGGCTCCGAGCAGCCATGCACGGCCAGGGAGGGAGGAGCTGGGTCTCCACCCAGTGTGAGGGCCCCCAGCACTCCACACATCTGCCCACGTG
>NW_011483017.1:221277-223397 GCF_000754665.1 Bison bison bison
CCCCCCCACCCCCTTACAAGGTTTGTGGCCCTGAAACGGGCTCTGAGACGGGGTTCTGCTGGGGGACCCCCGGAGGAGGGCACTTCTGGTCCGCAGCCTGTCAGGGGCTGTGTTTACTTGGCCACAAGCGGAAGCGGCCCTGCCCCTCTGTCCCACCCCCACACCCCACTCCCCAGGGCGGTGAGCCTGTGAGTAGACCCTTGCCCTTCCATTTACTGAGCCTGGGGCAGCCTCTCCCGACCTCCCATCAGTGCCTGGGAGGAGGGGAAGTGGCCCTGGGTGGTCCTAGCCTCCTGCCAAGGTTAATAATGCAGACCTGGGCCTCATTATTTCTTGGGCTCCAAAATCACTGCAGATGGTGACTGTGGCCATGAAACTAAAAGACACTTGCTCCTTGGAAGAAAAACTATGACAAACCTAGACAGCATATTAAAAAGCAGAGACATCACTTTGCCGACAAAGACCTGTCTAGTCAAAGCTACGGTTTTTCCAGTGGTCATGTACAAATGTAAGAGTTGGACCATAAGGAAAGTTGAGCCCTGAAGAATTGATGCTTTTGAACTGTGGTGTTGGAGAAGACTCTTGAGAGCCCCTCGGACTGCAAGGAGTCCAACCAGTCCATCCTAAAGGAAATCAGTCCTGAATGTTCATTGGAAAGACTGATGCTGAAGTTGAAGCTCCAATACTTTGGCCACCTCATGTGAAGAGCTGACTCATTGGAAAAGACCCTGATGCTGGGAAAGATTGGGGGCAGGAGGAGAAGGGGACAACAGAGGATGAGATGGTTGGATGGTATCACCTACTCAATGGACATGGGTTTGAGCAGTCTCCGGGAGTTGGTGTTGGACAGGGAGGCCTGGCGTGCTGCAGTCCATGGGGTTGCAAAGAGTCGGACACGACCGAGCGACTGAACTGAACTGAACTGGGGCTTCAGGCTGCTGACCCTTCCCCTCTGGAGATGGAGTCGGAACCTTCCCAGCGGGATACGTAATTGTGTCTGACCTCCCTGCATCTGAGTTCAGCTGGTGATTCAGACAGTAAAGAATCTGCCTGCTATCCATGAGATCCCTGGGTCTGACTCCTGGAATGACAACCCACTCCAGTATTCTTGCTTGGAGAATTCCATGGACAAGGAGCCTGGTGGGCTACAGTCCGTGGGGTTCCAAAGAGTCGGACATGACTGAGCAGCTAACGCTGTCCCCTGCATCCAGGGTGGAGCACAGGGGGCTGGGCCCGAGGCTCGCGACTCCAGGTGCCCCCGTGTGATAGGGTCTGTGAGGACGTGTTCCTGGCCCCAGCCCCCGACTGGACGGCAGAGCTCTGTGCGGTGGCGTGGACCTGGGCCTGCTCCACAGAGGCCTGCAGGAGCTGGACGCCGGTGGCGCCCTGGGGTGCCGGCTGTCTGCAGCGGGGGCCACGGGCACTTGGTCCCCACTGTCTCCGGTATCACCCTCGGGCTGGGCCCGGTGGCAGCAACCCTGAGGATACTGGAGCTGGGATGGGAGGGTCAGGACTTTATTTCTCAGGGCAGACAGAGCTCAAGTAAGGTGCCTCAGATGGCCTTTCCCAATGGTGTGTCTTTGGGATTTACAGGAGAACGAGGTTTGCCTGGAGTCCCTGGGAAGGCAGGGCCGGCTAGACCCAAAGGAAGCACAGGTGATGAAGAGCTGCAACCCCCAGCAGGACCTTGGGGCCTGTCTACAGAGCCGGAGAGTCAGACCGAGAAGGGCGGGGAGGCGGAGAGAGGGGGGAGAGACAGAGCGGGAGGGCGGCGCGAGAGACACGGCCTGTCTTACCGCCCGCGTCCTGAGAGCCTCGAGGCGGCGCGTGAACAGGCCCAGGGGCCTGGGTCCCCAGCAGCCTGCTGTGACCCAGGGAAGGATCCCAGGCCTCACGTCCCCAGCCGCCCACCCGCTCCACCAAGACCCAGGCATCTGAAAGCCGTGTGAGCGTGGAGCATGCGTGAGGCTGAGCCACCCCCCGAAGAACTGAGCCTGGGGTGGCTTCCAGAGCAGAGGGTCGCTGTCCACCGACAGGCATCCTCTGCATCCCCTGTCTCTCCCCAGGAGCCCAAGGGGAGAAGGGTGCACGTGGAGAGAAAGGTGAGCCCCACGTGCACC